>NW_012098999.1:1325590-1368842 GCF_000951045.1 Mandrillus leucophaeus
AAATAAATAAATAAATAAATAAATAAAAAATAAATAAATAAAAATAGAAATCTTGTGTCATCACACTACCTGATTTCAAACTATACTGTAAGGCCATAGTCACCAAAACAGCATGGTACTGGTATAAAAATAGACACATAGACCAATGGAACAGAAGAGAGAACCCAGAAATAAATCAAAATATTTACAGTCAACTGATCTTCCACAAAGCAAACAAAAACATAAAGTGGGGAAGGGACACCCTTTTCAACAAATATTACTGGGATAATTGGCTAGCCACTATGGAAAACAGTGTGCAGATTCCTTAAAGAACTAAAAGAAGAACTACAATTTGATCTAGCAATTCCACTACTTGGTATCTACCCAGAGAAAAAGACGTTATTATTTGAAAAAGATATTTGCACATGCATGTTTATAGCAGCACTGTTTGCGATTGCAAAATTATGGAATGAACCCAAATGCCCATCAATCAACAAGTGGATAAAGCTGGATATATATATATACACACACATATCTCCAACAAGTGGATAAAGTGGATATATATATATAAAACATGATGTGTTCTCACTTACTAGTAGGAGCTAAAAATTAAATCAATGGAACTCATGGACATAAAGAGTAGAAGGATGGTTACCAGAGGCTAGGAAGGATAGTGGGGGATCCGGGGGAGGTACAGATTGTTAGTGCGTACAAAAAATAGAGAGAATGAATAAGAACTACTCTCTGATAGCATAATAGGGTGACTATAGTTCATAATAACTTAATTGTATATTTTTAAATAACTTAAAGAATGTATTTGGAGTATTTGCAACTCAAAGGATAAATGCTTGAGAGGATGGACACCCTCCTCTCTATGATGTGCTTATTTCACATTGCATGCCTGTAACAAAACTTCTCATGTACACACTAAATATGTGCACCCAGTGTGTATCCACAATAATTAAAAATAAATTAATATTAAAAAATGATAATATTCAGTTTTGGCTTTGATAATGTGGCTAGCTCTCTGGTGGTTTGTAGTATATTTGACAAGCGTGGAGGACAGATTTGAAGCAAAAAATAGAAATCAGTACATTCACATTCTTAAGTTTCACCAAGTGCAAATAAATAAGAATACAATTATCATATTTTGACTCAATTTAATTCAAATGTTATCAATCAATAATTAATGAAACATTTAGTAAAAGTTTTATATTAATTATTTCATTTTTATTTATAAATATATTAATTTATATTTATATAATTGCCTGACCAAAGTAGTTGTAAGCTTTGCAATCTGAACACAATATGATTATTCTCAAATATAAACTTCAGATAAATACCAATTTTTGCATTCTAGGTACTGGATGTCTTCATATATAAGTAAACCTCAATATGAGAATATCTTAATTCTAATATCACTTCCTCATTAACAGTGGCCTCTACAGTGGTTAAAAAGAGTTTCTGTTCTAAAAATCTATCTTCCGTGTTTTTAAATGGATACACAGACACATACACTCACACATGCCACATTTGTGGCTAATTTTCCTGAAGATACAATGTTTTGTATGGCTGTTTTATTAGACTCATTTAAAAATAATTGTAACTTCATTGAAATAATACTAAGGTGTCAAATAACAACTTGTGTTTTTAAAATCTAAATAGCTTCACATTGGACTTCTTTGAGAACCATCCTGAGATTCTGAGAAATTGCTATCTACTATATCACATGGCAGAGGAAGTTACCTCTTTTCCTAGTCAGTCTTCTTTATATATGCAACTGTATTTGATCATGCAGCATTTTTTTGATAATGAAGGGACACTAATAGAAACCAGGTATCCAATACGTTCACTGAATACGTTCCAGGCAATCCAGCCAATCTAACACTTTGAACAGATGAGTAGAGGATCCGTAAGGACAGCTTAGATACTGACAAAGTAGAAATAACCGTGAGAAAATACACTTGATCTACAAAACATGTAAAATTATATATCATTAAAAAATATACTTGGTTGATTTTAGAATAAACTGTGACTGAAAAGCAGCAATTCAAATTTGTCAGGATTAGTTTTTTCAGTCAAGATCTGTGATTGATTTAGGTATCACTGAAAAGTCAGGCCTGAGCTTATTCTTCTTTAATAACTGAGATTGTGTTCCCAGTGAATAGAAATTCTTTTGCTGCTACGGCAAATACAAGACAATTTTCTTCTTGTCTTTTGATTTTCTTTATTCTGCTTGCTCCAACTATAGAGAATAATTGGCAGTTTTTAAGGATAGCAGCAACGTCTGACTGTGGTTTATGGTTTGTTCTCTTTAGAAGAATCATTATTTTCTATATCAGTTTGTAATCAATCTGCTCAAAATACCAGACATAATTTCTTTTATGAAATGAATGAGAATGAAACAGTACTCTGATGAGATGTCTCATATGCTAAAAGAACAAATCAATTACTTGATATTAACAATGTCATTAATCTTTAAGTCACGCTTACCAACCTAAAATGTTTATTGTTTTCTTTTTTTTTGCTTCAATCTTCTATTTCTGTTTTATTTATATTCACATTTCCAAAAGCACCAGTTTTAAAAATAAATTAACGGGAATACTCAGTATTTTAAAATGTGATAGATATGGTTTTAAAAGTTATTTTGAAATGTGACAGATACGGTTTTAAAAGTTACTGTGAAAACATTTGTTGGGTACATGAATATACATTTGAATTAGGAGGGGATTACAGTCCTCTTTCTTTATCCCAATAGACACTTTGTGCCATAAGGGAGCATTCCCTCTGGGCATGTGGAGCCATCGCTTCTATTGGTCTTTAAGAATTGTCTCAAGGGCTCAAATTGAAACTTGAAACTACAGGGCCTCTAAAAGCCTAGGAAATCCACAGATGTCTTGGAAATTCCCCATCTTGTCTAAGAAATCGCTTAAAGATGATGGGCCACTTTGGGCCTGACTGTTTCTTAGTTTTCTACATAAAAGCTATTTATGGCCCCATGTCTACCCCAAGTAAAATGTGTTTTTGTTCTAGGGCATTTTGCTATCACACCCTATCTAAACACGCACAATAAGTTGCATTCTAGAATCAGAATAACTGAGTTCAAATGCCAGTTCTGCCATTTATTTGCTGTTGTGACCTGAGTAATCTATTTAACCTCTTTAAGCCTCAGTTTCTCTCCTTTGTAAAATGAGGACGGTACATGCACCTATGTTATATGACTGTGTGGAAGAATAACTGAGGGAATAAATGCAAAGGTTTTGGAAAAGTGGCTCACATATATATGTTCAATAAATATTAACATTATTATTTCATATTTTTGAATAATTTTATCACACCTCAATCATCTTATATGGTAATGTATTATTACGTGTATATTTAATTAAGCATAGTTGCTTAGAGGTGATTAAAACTACCTCTTAAGTTGCAGTGAGCTGAGATCACGCCACTGCACTCCAGCCTGGGCGACAGAGCGAGACTCCATCTCAAAAAACAAACAAACAAACAAACTGCCTTCTAATTACTTAGTCAATGTTTATTGACTCAGTTAACTATTTCATAAGAGCTATAAATCATTTTTTATCCTTTCCTTTAACTTCTCATTTGCAGAGATTTCCACATGTCTCCATAATCCAGTCAATTAGAAACATCCTTCCCTCATTTCCTAAAGTGGATTTCTGGAACAGTAATGTTTAGAAACTAACATTTTCTAGTAATCCAAGGAGTAGATAGAGAAATTTGGGAATCCATTTGATACATCATTGTCTTACTTGGATTGTGGTAAAAACAAACTGAGAAAATATTTTAAAATAGGGTAATAAAAACTTTCAAATCTTTGTTGGATATTGTCGAAGCACATTGTGAAGCATGATTGCAGTGCATGTCGTGGAACGGTAGTAGGTAAACATCTCTAAAGGGACAAAGAGTATATACTTCAGGATTTACAACCGATAAGGTCTCTGTTACAGGCACTCAACTTTGAGTTTTTATTGAAAGCAGCCATGGATAACACATACACGAGTAAGTGTGACAGGATCCCAATAAAACCACATTTATGGACATTGAATTTTGAGTTGTACAATTGTTTATTTACCTCTTTTTATTTTAACCATATAAAAATGTGAAGTCCATTATTAGCCCACAAACCCTAGACAATTGATGAGTGACTGGATTTGGCCCACTAGCTGTAGTTTATCAATGCCTGTTCTGGAAGCATTTTGTGAGACCTGAAGGCAATGTTTTCTACAACAGAAAACCATGAAAATCCTGTTATGTTGACAGCCTTAGTTGTGAGTCTTTGAGCTTTGTATCTTTCCGTTGGCTCAATCTTGCTTACTTTACAGCAGTGTTTTGATTTGACACTCTGGATTCAATTTTATATATCAAGATGCTTCCACTATTGTTAAAGAAGGTAAAATCATTCCGACTGCAAGATTTTTGCACTTATACAACACAGTAAATAAAAACCAAGAAAGTGTATTGCTGCAAATTCTTCTCTCATTTAGAGAACCAAACACACTTAAAAGTAAAAATTCCCCAAAACAACTACTCTATTAATGAATTCGATAAACGTTTAGAATGCATAATACATTCAAGACACCTTGACACGAGAAAGATGTATAAAACAACTGCTTTTAAGTGGCTTACACTCTAGTATATAACATAAAATTTGTATACGAATAACTGTAATCTAAGATGGAACATAATAAGTGCTACAACAGTAATATATCAAATAAGCCATAGATGATGGTAGATTTTGTATACAGTAGTATAATAATACTATATCCAATAAGTTATAGATAATGTATTCTGTAAATTATAAAAAACAATTTCTTATAAAAACTGTACCCTTAGTCTTAATGTGTAAACTGCTGATGAATAGTGTGTTTATATGTGTGAGACATATTTTCCTTTGGGCAATAATTAAGTAACTAGTAATTTCGTAAGTAGCTGCTTGTTCCTCTGTATATATAGGAGAAATGTTTATGCTAAGATAAGGTCCAAATAGCTAAAGGAGTTTTGGCAACCAGCATTTGGTTTAAAAGCCTGTGACGATAATGCTTCTATCTTTCCTTAAAACTCATTGTTGTATCTTTCAAGTAGGCAGAGTGTAATTTAAGGAGTACTAGAAAAATACCTCATGGTTCAAATATTCTACCCTTATCCGTGTAGCTATTTTCCACATTTATTTTTGGAGATTACTTCCTCTTTTGCAAGGCAATAATTGTTCTTTGTTAAGACACAAATAGCTGTAGCCTCTCTGCTACTGCTTTCAATAAGAATGTTTTCATTTGAAGGCTGCTGATACAATTTTTCATATGTTGTCAGTTGATTGTTTTGTGTAATGGCAAGAACACTTAATATGAGATCTACCCTTTTAAGACATTTTTAAGTGCACAATATAGCCTTTTGTCAACTTTAGGCACGATGTTGTCTAGCAGATCTCTGTAACTGATTATTCTTATATAACTGAGATTTTATACCCAATTAATAGCAATTCTCCATTGTCCCCACTCCCACTTCCTGGCAACCAGCAATCTACTCCCCGTTTCTATGAGTCTGACTATTTTAAATACCTTATATAAGTGGAATCATGTAGCATATCTTGCTGTGACTGGCTAATTTCACTTAACATAATGCACTCTAGGTTTATTCATGCTTTTGTCACATACAACAGGATATATTTCATTTTTAATTCTTAACAATATTTTTATATGTGTAAACTACAGTCTCTTTATTCAATTGTACATGATTATTTAGATTGTTGCCATATTTGTAAATTATGCTACAATAAACATGTAAGTGCTGATACTCCTTTAAAATCCTGATTTCACTAGATATCCATATACAGAAGAATGAAACTAGCCTACTATCTATCACCATATATAAAAATAAAATCAAAATGGATTAAAGACCAAAACGTAAAACCTGAAATTATGAAACTGCTAGAAAAAAAAAGTAGGGAAACTGATTCAGGACATTGGTCTTGGCAAAAATGAATAAGACCTTGGAGCTAGATGGCTGAACAGAACCTCCAGTAATGGTCTCACCTCCCCTGCAGGAACACCAAGTTAAACAACTCTTCACACAAGAAAGCACCTTAGTACAAACCAAAACCAGGTGAGTTACCACAGCACCTGGTTTTCACTTCATATCAAGAAAGGAGCCACTGAAGAGGGCAGGAGGGACAGTCTTAAATCGTCTATACTACCCGCCCCTGTTGCTTCGCGCTGCCACATTGGGGCAAGGATAATCTACGTGCTTGGGTGGGGGAAAGCAAAGGTAGGACTTCACATTGGAACACAGTGCTGACCTGTCACAGCACAAATCAACACAAGGCAGAATTTACACTGGGTCCATAGAGGGAGTACTTGCGCTTAAACCAGTGATTAGACTGGAACTTGAGTTACGGCTAGCCCTGGCATTGCAGGCTAAAGTGCTGTGGGATCCTAAATAAATTTGAAAAGCAGTCTAGGTCACAAAGACTGTAGTTCCTGGGCAAGTCCTGCTGCTTTTCTGGGCTCAAAGCCAGTGGACTTGGGTGGATGCAACCCAGTGAGATCTGGAGCAGCCAAAGGAGTGCTTGTGTCACCCCTCCTGCAACTTCAGGCAGGGCTGCTTGCAGCTGTGGGAGAGACTCCTTATGCTTGAGGTAGGGAAAGAGAAAAGTAGAGAACTTTATCTTGCAGTCTGGAGACCAGTTGAGCTACAGTAAAATAAATCACCAAGCAGAGCCCTAAAGACCCCATTCCAGGCCCCACCTCCCAGACAGCATTTCTAGATCCACCCTGGGCATCAAGGAAACCTGCTACTCCAAGGGGAAGGACCCAGTCCTGGCAGGTTTTATCACTTGCTGACTAAAGAACCCCTCAGCCTTGAATAAACATCAATGATAGCTAGGTAGTAATCACCATAGGACTTGGATGAGACCCAGTGCCATATTGGCTTCAGTTGTGACCTAGCACATTCTCAGCTGTGGTGGCCCTTGGAAGAGACATCTGCTTGAGGAAAGGAGAGGGAAGAAAAAAGGGACTTTTGCTTTCACCTTGAGTACCAGCTCAGCCACAGTGTGACCCAGCACATTCCCAGCTGTAGTAGCCATTGGGAGAGACTTCTTCTTGAGAAAAAGAGAAGGAAGAATAAAAAGGACTTTGGCTTTTCACTTGGGTACCAGCTCAGTACAGTAAAATAAATCAACAAGCAAACTCTTAAGATCACCAGTTCCAGGCCTTGACTCCTTGATGGCATTTATAGACCAAATGTGGGCCAGAAGGGAACCTGCTGCCCTGAAGGGAGAGATCCAGGCCTGGCAGGAGTCACTACCTGCTGACTAAAAAGCCCTTGGGCCTTGAATAAACACCAGTGGATGCCAGGTAGTAGTATCCATGGGACAGGGACAGTGGTGATCATGTGGTGAGACTCCTACTTGAGGAAAGGATAGCGAAGAGTAAAAAAAAAATGTCTTTCAAATTGGGTACCAGTTAAGCCACAGTAAAACGAAGTACACAGTATATTCCTAAAGTTCCTGATTCTATGCCCCAGCTCCCACGTGCCATCTCTAGACACACCCTGGGACAGAAGGGACTCTACTGCCCTGAAGGAAAAGACACATGCCTGGCAATAGTGACCACCTGCTGGCTAGAGAGCCCTTGGGCCCTGAATAAACATTAGCAGTAGACAGGCACTAGTTATCACAATCCTTGGGTGAAACCAAATAGGGTGCTGGCTTCAGTTGTGAATCAACATAGTTCCAGTGGTGAATGCCATGAGAGTGCTTGTATCATACCCTCCTCAATTCCAGGCAGCTCAGCACAGAGAAAGAGGCTCAATTTGCTTGGGAAAAAGTAAGGAAAGAGAAAAAGTGACTTTGCCTGGTAATCCAGGCAATTATCCCTGATTTTAACCAAGACCCCCAAGTTGGTACCTCTATGAGTCCGCGAGTCACAGTTACTGAGCATGGGATGTTCCTAATACAGGTATGGCTGCAGTGATCAAAGTCTTAGATTACAATGCTCAATTCCCTTTGAATAACTGAAAAAAAATTCTTCTCAAGAAGGACAAGAGCACACAAGCCCAAACTGTGAAGATTAGAATAAATACCCAATTTTCAATGCCTAGACATTGAAAAACATTTAAAAGAAGGATCAAGACCATCCAGGAACACATGACCTCATCAAAAATAAAAACAAAAACTAAATAAGATAGCAGTGATCAATCCAGGGGTGAAAGAGATGTGTGACCTTTTAGAGAGATAATTCAAAATAACTGTTTGAAATGGTCAATGGAATTCAAGAAAACACAGAGAAGAAATTCAGAGTGCTACCAGATAAATTTAACAAAGAAAGTGAAATAATTAAAAAATCAAGCAGAAATTCCAGAGCTGAAAAATCCAATTGATAAACTGAAGAATGCATCAGAGTCTCTCAACAGTAGAACTGATCAAGCAGAAGAAAGAATGAGTGAGCTTGAAGACAGGCTATTTGAAAATACACAGTCAAAGGAGACAAAAAAAAAAAGGGAATGAAGCACACCTACAAGGGCAAATGTAAGTTATTGACCTTAAAAACGAGGCAGAGAGATAAGGGTAGAAAGTTTATTTGAAGAGCTAATAGTAGATAACTTTCCAAACCAGAGAAAGATACTAATATTCAAGTACAAAGAGGTTATAGAACACCAAGCAGATCTAACCAAAATAAGATTACCCGAAGACATTTAAGAATCAAACTCCCAAAGGTCATGGAAAAAGAAAGGATGCTCAAAGCAGCAAGGAAAAAGATACAAATAACACATGAGGGATTCTTAATATGTCTGGCAGCTGACTTTCCTAGACAAACAAAAGCATAGACAGACTTTCTTAGACAAACAAAAGCTGAAGGAGTTCATCAGCATCAGACCTGCCCTGAAAGATCTGACGTTGATGAATTCCTCCTGCTAAAAGGACAGAACTCAACCTGTTAAAAGTTCTGCAGTACAAAAGAAAAGGACATTCATGAGCAACACGTATTCATCCAGGGGTACAAAAGTCACTGGTAATGGTAAGTACACTGACAAATACAGAATAGTACAACACTGTAATTGTGGTGTGTAAACTACTCATCTTGAGTATGAAGATGAAAAGGCAAACCTATCAATAATAACTGCAACAACATTTTAAGATATAGGTAGCATAATAATATGTAAATTGAAATGAAACAAGTTAAAAAGCCGGGGGGGGGGGGGTGGTGATGAAGTTGAAGAGTAGAACTTTTATTAGTTTGTTTCCTTGCTTATTTTTTAGTTTCTTTATTTTTCAATTAGAGTTAAATTACCATCAGTTTAAAATAATAGGATATAAGATGTTATTTGCAAACATAATAGTAACTTCAGGAAAAAATAAATAAACCTAAAGATTCACTTTTAGACCAAAGACATAAACAGGTTGAAAGTGAAAGAATGTAAAAATATATTTAATGAAAATAGTAGCCAAAAGAGAGCTGGTGTACTTATATTAATATCAGAAAAAATAGCCCTTAAAGCAAAAATGGATTTAAGAGACAAAGAAAGAGAGTAAATATTGATAAAGGACTAAACCATCCAGAAGCATACATAGCCAACAACACAGCAACAAATCATATGAAGCAAAAACAAACAGAATTGCAGGGAAGGATAGACAGTTCAATAATAATAGTTGGAGACTTCAATATCAGCTTTCAATAATAGAACAATCATACAGAAGAAATGTAAAGAAATAAAGAAGTTGAACAGCACTATAATCTGACAAGACCTAACGGACATACATAGAAATCTCCATCCAACAACAGGAGATTACACATTCTTCTTAAGTGCACATGGAATATTCTCCAGGGAAAACCATGTATTAGACCAATAAAGAAGGTCCAAATAAATTGTAAAAGTATGTAAATACAAAAAGTTTCTTCTCTGACCGTATCGGAATGAAAGTAGACATCAAGAAAAGAAAGAAAATTGAAAAATTTACAAATATTTAGGTATTAAAGAGTTCACATTTAAACAAGGAATGGGTCAACAAAGAAACCACAAGGAAAATTAGAAAATATTTCAAGCTGAATGTAAAAACCACACATAATAAACTTACGGGGTGCAGTGAAAACAGTGATTTAGATGGGATTTTATATCCATAAACACCTACTTGAAAAAGAATAAAATTTTACATTATAACCTATTTTCACATCTTAAGATAATAAAAAAAGAGCAAAAAGCACAAATCATGCAGAAAAAGACAATAATAATTACAGTGGAGATTAAAAATAGAGAATAGAAAAATAATAGAATCAATTGAACTAAAATGTATTTCTTTAAAAGACCTAGTAAAATTGGCAAACCTTTAGCTAGCTTGACCAAGTTAATATGAGAGGCCTCACTAAAATCAGAAATGAATTAGGGAGTCGGGTGAGGTGGCTCACGTCTGTAATCCCAGCATTTTGGGAGACTGAGGCAGGTGGATTGCTTGAGACCAGGAATTTGAGACCAGCCTGACCAACATGGTGAAATGCTGTCTCTACTAAAAATACAAAACGTATCTGGGTTTGGTGGCACATGCCTGTAATCCCAGCTACTCAACTCAGGAGGCTGAGGCACGAGAATTGTTTGAACCCTGGAGGTGGAGGTTGCAGTGAGCAGAGATTTTGTCAAAAAAAAAAAAGAAAAAAAAAAAAAAGAAATGAATTAGGGGGCACTACTACTGATCTTACAGATACAAAAAGAATTATTTTATAAACAATTGTTTACCAACAAATTAGGTATCCTAGATGAGATGGACAAATTTTTAAAAGCACACAAAATAACACACTGTGTCTAGAAAAAAATAGAAAATCTGAAATGGCTTATGACAATTAAAGACGAATTATTAATCAGAAACCTCCCAACTGAAGGGAACAACACACACCAGGGCGTGTTGTGGGGTGGGGGGCAAGGGAGGGAACTTAGAGGGCAGGTCAATAGGCGCAGCAATCCACCATGGCACACATATACCTGTGTAACAAACCTGCACATTCTGCACGTGTCTCCCAGTACTTAAAGTAAATTAAAGTGAAATGAAATAAACCTTTTCAACAATAAAAGCCAGGACCATTTTGCTTCACTGGTAAATTCTATCAAACTTTTAAAAATAATAAACATCAATCATTCTCAAACTGTTCCAAAAAATGGAAGAGGGGGGAAGACTTTGCAGCTGGTTCTATAAAGTCAGCATTATTATGTTAACAGACAAACAAAGACTTCACAATAAAAGATAACATCAAAATCATCCCTCATGAAAATAGATACAAAAATCATTGAAAAAAATACAAATGTTCCTTAAAAAAATGGAGTTATGTCATGAAAAACTCATCATAAGCTGAAAATATCATTAGTTGAAAATGCAAATAATTCACCTGCTGAAAATCATAGCTTAGCCTAATCCACCTTAAATGTGCTCAGAACATTTACATTCGCCTAAAGTTGGGCAAAATCATCTAACATTAAGCCTATTTCATAATAAAGTGAAGAATATCTCATGTAATTTATTGAATAATGTACTAAAAGTGACAAATAAAATAGTTTTATGGGTACTTGAAGTACAGTTTCCACTGAATATGCATCACTGTTGTACCATCATAAAGCTGCAAAAGCATAAGTCAAACCATTTTAAGTAAGGGAGCGTCTGTACTAGCAAACCAAATGTAGCATCACAGTAAAAGGATTTTACACCGCCACCAAGTAGAATTTATTCTGGTAAAGTTGGGTCAACGTTAAAAAAGTAATCAATGTAATAAGCCATATTAATATGACGAAGAAAAAAGAACATTACAATCTCTATGCAGAAACAGCATTTGGCATGAGAACACATGGACACATAGAGGAGAACAACACACGATGAGGCGTTTTGGAGGGTGGAGGGTGGGAAGAGGGAGAGGATCAAGAAAACAGCTCATAAGTACTAGGCTTAATAACTGGGTGATGAAATAATCTGTACAATAAACTCCCATGACACATGTTTACCTATGTAACAAACCTGCACTTATACCCCTGAACTTCAAATAGAAGTTAAAAAAAGGCATTTGTCAAAATTTAGCACCCTTTCATGATTAAAACAATGAACTAAGGATTAGAGGGGATCTTCCTCAGCCTGGCAAAGGATATTTATGAAAAATGGGCAGCTAACATCATACATCATAACATTATAGGTGACAGAAACTTCGATGAGATATTACCTCATGCTCATTATGATGGATACTGTAACAAAACAAAACAAGCAAATAAAAAATAGAAAGTGACAAGTATTAATTGGAATGTGGGGAAATTGGAACTCTTGTACATTTCTGGTGAGTTTACAATGTATACAAAGCAATGTATTTTGTGGAAAACAATGTGGCAGTTTCTCAGAAAAATTAACATAGAATGATGGCATGATCTAGCAATTATAATTCTGGGTATATGCCCAAAGAAATGAAAGCAAGGACAAGTAGATATTTGTGCAACAGCGTTATTCACAATAGTCAAAAGGTAGAAATAACCCAACTATCCATCAACTGATTAATGAATAAACAAACATTTAGATATACACACAGCAGAACACTATTCAACTTCAAAAAGAATGGAAATCATGTCCTTTGCAGCAACATAGATACAGCTGGAAGTTGTTATTCTAAGTGAATTAATGCAGAAACAGAAAATTAAATACCTCATGTTCTCACTTCTAAGCGGGACCTAAACATTGAGTACATACGAACATAAATATGGGAGAAATGGACACTGGGGTTCTGGAGGGGGAAGGGAGGGAGGGGAGTAAAGGCTGAGAGACTGCCTAATGGGTGTTGTGCTCGCTGTCTGGGTGATGGGATCATCCATACCCCAAAACTCAGCACCACGTAGTGTTCCCATGAGGCAGACCTGCACATTTACTCCCTGAATCTGAAATAAAAGTTGAAATTATTTTTTAAAAATCACTCTGATTATTTTTCAAAAACTGAAATTCTAATACATGTTACAACATGGATGAATTTTGAAGAAATTATGATAAGTTAAATAAACCATACAAAAAAGGACAAATATTGTATGATTCCATTTACATGGTGTACCTAGAGAAGTCAAATTAATACAGGCAGAAAGTAGTGATTATCTGGAGCTAAGAAGGGGAGAAAAATGGGGCTTTATGGTTATTATAATAAAAAATGCATTTCTAAAAGAAATTCAAGCAGAGGTAGGTTAATGAAAAGATATCCTGTGTTCCTGGATTGGAAGACTTAATATTTTTCAGATGGCAATACTCCCCAAAGCAATCTCCATGTTCAATACAATCACTATCACAATCCCTACAGCTTTTTTCTTTTTTTTTTTTCAGAAATAGAAACACTAGTTGTAAACTTTAGATATAATAGCAAGGGACCCTGCAACCCTGCAAAGTCAAAACATTCTTGAAAATGAAGAACAAAGTTCAAGGACCCATAGATACTGATTTCAAATCTTAGTATAAAGCTACAGTAATCAAAAATAAAGCTACAGTAATCAAATATGTATAGTACTTTCATAAGGATAAAAAGCTTACAGTAATCAAACATGTGTAGTACTTTCATAAGGATAGACATATAGACCAACAAAATAAAAAAGAAGCTTCAGAACTAAACCCATACATCTATGGTCAGTTGATTTTTGACAAGTGTGCTAAGACTTTATAATGGGGTAAGAATAGTCTCTTCAATAAACGATGTTGGGAAAACCGGATTTCCACATGCAAAAGAATGAAGTTGAATCCTTAGCTCAAAGCATACAAAAAAATCTCAAAATGGATGAAAGACCTGGATATAAGAGCTAAAACTATAAAACTCAAACATTTTCATTACTTTGGATTTCACATTTTTTAAAATATGACACCAAAAGTACAAGAAACAAAGAAAACATCAATTAATTGGGACTCATCAAAATAATTTTTTTTATGCTTCAGAGGATACAATCAAGGGAATGAAAAAGATAACCCACAAAAGGGGAAAAATATGTGCAAATCATGTACCTGATAGAGGGCTTGTGTCTAGAATATATAAAGAACATGTACAACTAAACAGCTAAGAGACAAATAATACAGTTCATAAATAGGCAAAGGATTCATTTCTTCAACAAAGATATACAAATGAGCAAGAAGCACATTTAATAGCTACTCAACATCATTAGTCATTAGGGAAATGCAAGTCAAAACCATAATGAAATAACAATTTATACACGCTAGCCTGCCTACAATGAAACCAAAGAGGAAAATAACAAGTATTGGCATCAATGTAGAGAAATGGGAACCCTCATGTGTTGCTGGTGGGAATTTTAAATGGTGAATCTACTGTAGAAAACTGTTTAGAAGCTCCTCAAAAAGCCAAATATACAATTACCGTATTACCCAACAATTTCACTCCTAGATATATACTCAAAATAACTGAAATAGGTTTTCAAACAATAATGTGTACAGGAATATTCACAGCAGCACTATTCACAATAGTCAAAAGGTGGAGCTGACCAAAACCAATGAAATTCTTTCAACCAATGAAAGAATAAACAATATGTGGTAAATACTAAGAAATACTGTTCAGCCATATAAAGGAATGAAATACATACATGTTAAAACATGGATAAGCCCTGCAAACATTATGCTAATTGAATGAAAGCAGATACAAAAGGTCACATGTCGTGTAATTCTATTTCTATATACCTGGAATAGACGAACATAAAGAGACAGAAAGCAGATCAATGGTTGCCCAAGGACAGGGAGAGAGAAGAAGGAGGAGTAACTGTTTATTGATTATGGAGTTTTCTTTTGAGGTGGTGAACATGTTTTGGAAATAAATGGTGATGATGGCTGCACAACATTGTGACTTTCCTAAAAGCCATTGTATTTTACATTTTATAATGGTTAAAGTGGTGAATTTCATGGTGTGTGAATTTTACCACAATAACGATTGTTTTTAATTGAACCAGTCTATTATGTTCAAAGTAGTGTGTTAGATAAGTAACGTACTAGATGCATTTCAGAGAGCAGGCTAAGTGAGTCATGGTACCTTTCTTAAAGGAATTTATGATCTTAAGGGAAGATTAGTACAAAAACAGAATATAATGAGAGGTACAAAATGTAGGTATTTGAGAGGAAGAAGCTATTTTATCTACTTTAGAAGATTTGAGAAAGAGGCTTCAAAAGAGAGGTGGTAGTTTACATAATCTTTGGACAATGTTTTAATCTGTATCTAGGCATATGTCAGGTATCTGCAGTGGCCAGTTAGTTGATAAATATATAGAGATTGCCTGCTATGAGTAGGGTAGCTCAATGAGGATTATAGAAACAAACCTTCTAGACAGAGGGAGCCATAAGAACCTGATAGAGCATGGCAGGTTCACGGAATTGAGAGAAGTATACTGAGAGTGACCATATCATTTATCTTCCAAACGTGAACACTTTTTAGACTGAAAGAGAGCCGCTCTCAGTAATTATGCCAAGACAAAAGGAATACATTGGAACTTCCCATAGTAAAAATCGATTTAGAATTAACCCAAGTATAGCCAGAGAGAGTAAAAAAAGGAGAGTTATCACATGAATTCAAGCAAATTAGGTGAGATTAATCAGGGGTTTGTAGAAGACAGTATTTATTTTCAGTATTTTCCCAAAGGAAAGGGGAAGCATTTTAACAAAGGAAAATGGAGTGACTAGACTCATACTTCTAAACATCATTTTATTGGCAATGTGAAGTTGAAGTGTATGAAATAGGTGATGAAATAAGTATAGAAGTTCAAGGATTTGAAAATATTTGGGAGGTGGGATTAAATGGAATTTGGCCATATATCGGGAAAGATATATTGTGGCATGTTGTTGATGAATGCTGTCATTTCAATTTTGTGCTTAAGTTAGTAGGAACATGCGATTCATTAACACCTTTCAAAAAGGCGTTAGAAACTCGTACCATGATCAGATTTCAGTAACCTAATTCTTAGAGATGGTTGTGTAGTAATTTAAGCAAAATGTTGTTTATTTTAAACCTGTATCAACTCTCAGGGTACATATTTTATAATCTGACAACTCATTTATCTCTGAAATATATTCTGCTCTTTGCCGTATATTATACTTCTGTGAGCTTCAAGGGTTAAACTGTAGTGTATAAATAAATTTTTAATCAATTTTTATGAATTTTATAGTTTTAGAACATTGAATATAGTTTCCATCAATCTTGTTAAACTTCTAGATTAAATGATCCTTTTTTGCATTATACTTTTTACCTTACTATAGCAAAAATACTCTCGCAAACCACTCTTTTGGTGATTTAAACACCAAGATTAACATCTTCCTGCCACTTTGTCAAAACTTAAAGAATATAAGCCGGGCGCGGTGGCTCAAGCCTGTAATCCCAGCACTTTGGGAGGCCGAGGCGGGTGAATCACGAGGTCAGGAGATCGAGACCATCCTGGCTAACATGGTGAAACCCCGTCTCTACAAAAAATACAAAAAACTAGCCGGGCGTGGTGGCGGGCGCCTGTAGTCCCAGCTACTCGGAGGCTGAGGCAGGAGAATGGCGTGAACCTGGGAGGCGGAGCTTGCAGTGAGCCGAGATCGCGCCACAGCCTGGGTGACACAGTGCAAAAAAAAAGAATATAAAGATCATTTTAGAAAATCCCCAACTTTATTTGACAAGTAGATAGAAAACCATCATTGTTTCACAAAGTCTGCTACTGGGAAAATAATTTAACTGTATAAAGAAACATTTGGCCCTAGTGTTGTGGAAAATTTTGTGGCTCACTGATTTGATTTAGACAAGAAATCAGTGCATGAAATAGGATCATGACAACAGTAAAAATATTTCTAATTTTAAAAATGCTTAAATGCTTCAAAAACATAGCTTTCCCTACACTTTTCCCTATACATTTTGTGTGTTCATCCTTATCCTTTATGTTTATGATTTTACTACAGTTTATCCATCCCCTATGAAACAGAAGTATTTGTCATTTATTTTCTCAGAAAAATCAATTGATATAGAGATATTTTTTCTCATGAGTGTATTTATCCCTAATGGATTTGTTGATTTATTCGTCATGTTTATGTCTATATGAAAAGTATTGATTATTTCAGTGAAGCTATTCTTTTCACACTTAACAATATATGTTCACTGGAATTCAAAAATAAATAACCCACAATAACATCCTGAAAAATAGAATACAAAATCTGCTATTTGGCTTGAGGGGGCAGGTGAACACACAGGGTAAGGAACAAACTCTTGCTACTACCAAAAATAAAAAAATAACAGTTAGCCAAGCAATAATTTGAAATTCTGTTTGCATTTCTGCTTCCAAGAATAGCAGTTTAATGTGAATATCTGTGGTTCTTGGTAAAGAAAGTGTTTACCAAGAAAATTACATGTTCTTATATTTCATACCAAAGAACTAGTTTCTGCAAAAGCTTTCACATTCACACAATTCTAAATAAAGTATAAAATATCACTTAAAGTGTCATTGGAAAATAAAGCACATAAAGAGACAAAATTCACAAATTGTCTACTCTTTCTTCCCTTCCTTAGGTATAAATTGCAATTGATCACTAGTTTATATATGTTGTCACTTACTTAACAAAATAAGCACTCAATGTGCAAAGCTGTCTGAAAAGAGCTCTCTCTCTCTCTCTCTCTCTCTCTCTCTCTCTATTAATGAGCTAATATGCACTTGTACGCATCCGAATAGATATGAGAAGACATATGTTCAATGTTTTTATATAAAAAGTTCTGTATCATTTTATAGTCCACTTTTTTCAAATAGGATTTGCGGTAGCTGAAAATATTAATATATGCTGAAGAAGCATTACAATCAGATTTACACTTATAAAAGACAGCTCTGGAAACAAGCAAATAAATAATGGAAAATAAGAGTGAATTGCCTGGCACTTAGCATCAACTAGTTTCTATAGTTGAATAATTAAACTTATTTTGATATTGTCATATGCTAAAGCAAAAGGAAAATATGTTGCGTCATATAATTGTTTAAGAAATGAGGCCAGGCGCGGTGGCTCAAGCTTGTAATCCCAGCACTTTGGGAGGCCGAGACGGGCGGATCACGAGGTCAGGAGATCGAGACCATTCTGGCTAACACGGTGAAACCCCATCTCTACTAAAAAATACAAAAAACTAGCCGGGCGAGGTGGCGGGCGCCTGTAGTCCCAGCTACTCGGGAGGCTGAGGCAGGAGAATGGCGTAAACCTGGGAGGCGGAGCTTGCAGTGAGCTGTGATCCAGCCACTGCACTCCAGCCCGGGCGACAGAGCGAGACTTCGTCTCAAAAAAAAAAAAAAAAAGAAAAAAGAAATGAAAGCATACAAGTTCATTGGGAGAGACAAATTTTTCTTACCATTAAGATAAAGAAGAATTGGTCTGCTGACTCATTAAAGTAATGACCATTATGTTATTCAAAGGAAAATTTATTTGGTTAATCTCATAAAAGAGACAAATGTTTCTCATACAAATGTTTTTCTTAATCCTCTTTTATCAAAATTAAAGGCCACATTTGAATAATAAATTCAGTAAAGGCATTTGTTGGGGTTACAACATTATGAAATGCAGGATTATTGCTTTTTGATGAGCTAGTAGAATCAGAATTTACAACTGGCATGTGCCCTAGACCAGTGGCCTTTAAACAACAATCAGAACTATTCAGAAGAGTTGTTATATTAGTATCACTTGGTGAAATTTTCAAAAAGCACATATCCCTGGGCCATGCCTCCAGAGATTCTAATTCACTATACCTAGTGCATAGCCCACAATTTTTTCTTTCTTTTTTTTTTCAAATGGTCTCCCATTGATTTTGAAACACTATATAGACAATGAGATTAAGAGGTGAAAAAGACAGGTAGAATCTCAGCTCATGTGGAGGTTATATGCCGAAGTGAGGGAAAATAGACCTACAAATAAACAAATAAGTGAACAAGATATTTTCCATAGTGACTAGTTTATGAAGAAAATAGAACAAGGTAATTTGGGATAGAGAATGAATAGATGGATGGGAATTTAGTTGATGGGGGTGCATAAGTATATGAAGTGTTAGTATTATATGTTGTTGATTAAATGATAAAGACCCAATGTTGTGTTTAATTTCTGTGGTAAAGATTTAGAGACTGATTTCACTTTGCTTGGTATGAGAACAATCATAATTCTGTATAGAAATGTGCTGCAGAAACACCCAGAGATATTATAAAAATTTGTGCTCAATAAAATGTTTCACTATACACCTGATGATTTGAATACACACTTGGCTGTATGTGCTAAGCCATACAAATGTTTTTGGTGTAAAAATTATAAAGGAAAGTCTTAAAATAATTTCAGCATGTCTTTATCTTCAAAGATATAACATAATAAGCTAATAACCACGAGGTATTGAATGGTTTCAGTAATTAGATAGAATCACTTAATATTGTCCATTTAAATCCTGAAGAGTGGATGCTAAATGTAACAATGTCATTTAAATATGTAAGCTATTCTTTGTGACAACAGATAGCTAAATAATTAACCTTATTCTTAAAGCCAAGTCTATTCAAAACTAAAAAAAAGAAATAGGTATCAGTTTGGAGGGAAACATTTAACTTCCTATTTGTAATAGTAGGTATGCCTATGCAGTTCAGTGAATATAATTTAAAAATGGAAAATATATTAAAACAAGTCTTGAGCTATAATCCTTCAAATGGAAATTTCCTCATATCCAATAATAACCTTAACTATCATGATTACAGAAGCATTATTTTATAGAATAAGTGCTAAAGAAGTATTAATGCCCATCGAAACCCAAAAATGTGTCATTGTCCATGAGTAATTCTAATCTGCAGAAGCCAAGGCTAACAAGAGTTCAAATTATGCTTTAAAAAATCAAGTGTTGTTTTAAATAATTTTTTTCAGGTGAAATAAAACAATGATAATATCCAAACTAACAGTTGTTTTCTAAATACGTATCACATTCAGAAACCCAATCAGTTTGTCAAGAAGAACACTGGCGATGTGCTTTTTCTTAACACCTGTATTGAGCTATAATCAGCATGCCATAGAATTCACCTATTTAAAGTGTGCAATTAAGTTTGCACACTTAAAATCGCCTCACTTTTTGAACATAAGATAGAAATTCGTAAGTAAATCAATTTTGTGGCAACCACAAAATTAGGAGGATAATCAGTGTGGGCATATGTTTGTGTGTGTGATGACTGGAATTATCTGGAGAGGCTTCATGGTATGGAAGTAACATACTGGATTTGAAGTGAGAAGAACTGAGAATATAAAATCTTCCATTTATTAACTTATTAACTTAAAAGGAGGTAGTAATCATAACTGACTTTGCAGTGTTGGTGACATAATGAAATAACATGTGTGCCGCTGTTCCGTAAAGTGTAAAACATTCTCCTGCATTGAGAGGCAGTTACTATTCGTATTATTTCTAGCCTAGAATGTTATGATAAAAAAGTGATGTCACAGGATTCAATGAAAAGTCTGATGTTTAGGTTTTAAATATTTGAAATAGAAGAATTTGTCATCAACAGTTCGAATTTTAAAAGTCTTACCAGATCAGTTGATCACAATCACAATATGAACGAATAGCGTTTAATATGGCTAGCAAAATCGATGAATACAATCTTTAGCTTCTTTACTAGAAGTTTCCTGATACAGGGGTGAGGACAGGGTATTGGTCAGGGGTCCCCAACCCCCAGGCCATGGACCAGTTATGGTCCGCGGTCTGATAGGAACCAGGCGGCACAGCAGGAGTTGAGTGGCGGGGAAGTGAGCGTTACTTTCTGAACTCTGCCGCCTGTCAGATCAGCAGCAACATTAGATTCTCTCATAGGAGCAGGAACCCTATTGTGAACTGCGCATGCAAGGGATCTTAGTTGTGCGCTCCTTATGAGAATCCAATTAATGCCTGATGATCTCATGTGGAACAGTTTCATCCCTAAAACATCCCCTCCAACATCCCCCATCCATGGAAAAATTGTCTTCCATGAAACCAGTCCCTGGTGCCAAAAACGTTGGGGACTGCTGTTATAGGTGATAATGATATATTGGACTTTCTGCGAGTCATATTACATTTTCAGTTTCAGGTCTAGTTATAGTTAGCCTCTAAATGAGGGGAATTGAAATTGAAGATATACCTAGAGTACATTACCCAGGATGGTCAGAAGTCAGGAAACACAGGTGATATAAGGAAACTTGAAAAAAGCGAGACACATCGATGTTTTACAATTTAGTAGAGGGAAAACATTGTGGGCTGAAATGGTAACAGTATTAGGGAAAAGACAGACTCTAATGTAGGCACTGGGAATGAAATTTGTAAAAAGAAGTGTGTACTAATATTTGGAGTCAGCAAATCTTGGATTCCACTCCTATTTAACTAAATTTGAAGGGCTAAAAAGCAAATAGCTGAGTTAATATGAACTACTGAAAATACTTGATCCTGGAAATACTGAAAAGATAACATTTCAGATAAGGTCCATAAGTTAAATATCTGTGAAACTTTATAGTGTTGGTTTGAAAATTTGGGAAATAATGTGATAACATAAAAACTTCATTAACATTAACCTATAAGGAGATCCATGTTGTAATTATAAAAATTGGAGTCTGCCCCTCCAGTGAGATTTCTACAATACTGTGTATTGGAAAGTAATCAGAAGCTCTTATTTTAATAGAAACAATGATAACTGGGAGCTATAATTTTTGATGAGGTTGGTGATCATCCTTACTCTTTACCTTTGATAGCCAAAAAGAGAAATTGTATTTTCTATTTCATGTAGTTTTGGATATTTGAGGTAATATGTGAAAGCTGAAATGAAATACGTTATATGTACCTGTATTTTAATCAGTAAAACACAAGAAACAAACTTCATATGCCAAGGAAGACAGCTTTAAAAACACAATATACTCAAAAAGATTTTAAAATATTCCCCAAACAAATAAATTATAATGTTTGAAGTAATGCATATCCTAGTTACACCTTGTATATGTCTTGAAATGTCACTCTAGACCCAGTAAATATGTACAATTATTGTTTCAACTAAAAGCAGTTTTTATAAAAATAAAAATCTTCAATGATAAATGAAGTTTATTTAAAAATAAAATGAGCTGCAATTGATGATTTATATGGAGTATTTACCATTATAAAATTATTTTATTTGATGTGTTTCTAAAGTAACATAAAACTATAGTTTCTGTAATGTGGCTATCCTGTTATGAAATCTTTAGACTTGTGATGGTTTTATATAACTATTTACTAGTTAATATGTCGAATTGATCAACTGTATGCAGTATTATTCAGAATCTTTCAAGACAATATTTTTTATGAGGACTCTCTCTACATACACATATATATGGATATAGTTTTATTTTTTAAAATACTTACCAAATATGTAGAAAATTATTAGTTTAACTTGCTGGTTTGAAATGAAACATCATATTTTAAATAAAGCATTTTTATTAAAATTACAAAATAATAAATCTAGTCCATGAGAAAGAACAATAGCTGGCCTTTAAGTATGGTATTGATTAAAACTTCATGAAAAATGAAAGTATTTTTAAATGTCATGGGCTTAATTAAGTCACTTTACATTGAAATACTGTTATAAAGTTAAACAGTAGGGAATTTCACTGCTAAATAAGCTACACTGCATTAGATTACAACATACAGATAAGTGTATGCTCAAATGCTAAAACTTACAGGTGATGCTAAAACATTTAATATATTTAACCCTTTTCCTTTTCACGTTTTCCCCGAGAATACATGCCAGTGGCACTTGTGACTGCAGCAACTACGATGAAATAATTTTGACATAAAATATCTTGCTTTTATTCCTACTTTCACATAGCTCTAGTATATCAGCTTTGAAAACAAAAGACATTGTTCTATTTATAGCATTCTGTTTTTAGTAGTGGTATTTCCATTTACATTATATGGTAATAATTCTTGATTGCCAAAAATGGCAAATCCTAGGAAATGTAACATTCCTATGCATCATGTTATCATCATTCTTAAACAGTTGTTGACTGAAGATTCATTTGATGAGTGCAATTTGTCTGAAATAGATGGTTCTGATGATTCAGACAATTCTGATGTTAGATCTCTTTAGAAATAACTCCAAGAGCAGTTTTTATATTTTATTTTCCTGTTGAAAGTCAGATTTGCTTCAGCCTCAGAGCACGTTTATGTAAAATTAAATGACAGCTGACAGTAAGCTGCACATTTTTTTTTTCTAAATGGGAAAAGGATTAAATGTCTTTTTTAAAAAATATAATCAATAACTCCAGTGATCGTCACTTAATAGAATCATGCTATGCTTCGTTTTACAACTGACTTCCTCATTCTAACATGTATATCTTTATATTTTCTTCTTCCCTGTGCCTTTAAAGAATGTAATGCTCTCTTTTAAATAAGTAAACACTAAAATAACACTAGTATTACACAAGGTTTTCAAGGGTCTTAATCAATAAATTAACTGATTTTACTTTGATAATATGATTATAAAAATTATACTAGAAAAAATCCTACAAAAATATCCTTTAAAAAATTTATATCTCTGTCATTTGGTTGTTAATTCATTGGAAATAACTGGGAGCTTGATGAGATAACTATGTACAATGCCTGTATTTAAATACCAGCAAAATGTTCCATGTTCTCTTATACAGTTTTCTGATTCAAATGTGCTGATAATTTCTGGAATTTATTCTTCTTGATAAAGTTTCTTCTCTCTTTTTTAATTGAATTTGGATTGTATTTCCAAATATATCCCCAATTCAAATTAAATTAAATTAAATTGAAATATATTTTCCCCATTTACTAAAGTGAATTTATGGAATGCTAATTTTTACAAGGTTATATATTCTAATAGACTAATCAGTAGAGGCGATGTGAGAAATTTAAGAATCCACCTTGATGGATCATTGCCTTATATAGATTTTGGTAAAACTTAAGTAAGAAGGAATAATGTCAGCAAGATGGTAGAATATGTAGCCACAGTCCTCATTCCCCACAGAAACACTGGTTTAACAATGATATGTGGGCCAAAACTCCTTTATGAGAAGACCATAATTTAGTTAAGAAGTCGCAGTACTCCAAATGAGCACAAAACTGAGAGCAGCTGCATTGAAATGAATAAGAAAAACAATATTAATGTATCTGTATTAGCCTCTTCTTAAGCCAGCACAGCTCAGCAATAAGAGAGACTGCCTCTGTAAGCAACTTCCTCCTTGGGGAAAATTAGAGCATTAATTATGTCTCCAATTTCCTAGCCTTTTGGTGTGTGGCTCAAGACAGTTTCTGTCTGTCTCTGCACATAGTGCTAAAAGAGCTGGCACAGCTTGGATGCCCAGTGGCAATTATAACCAAAAAAATGGGGGTGGTTGGCTTACAATGTAACACAGCTTTGTGAGATTGAAAGAAGTCACAGAACCTGAGGCTTCTTTCTCAGGAGGGAGAGAGGAGTGAAGTGTGCCTCTAACATCCTGGACTTTCAGTGCAAATCTCAATGTGTTATGTTCTGTCTTTCTTCAACTAGAACAGTGATAGAACTTTCAGAGTTTAGTAGGGGCAGCTAAGAAATGAGGAAAAGGTTTGCTGTACTCAGTATGGCTCTGTGAGACTCAAAGATGGTGCAGTAATTGTAGTTTCTCCAAAGGCAAGAAGGAAGAGGAGTGGAGCATGTCTCCAGGCTATGGTACAAAAGAAAGACACCAGAGGGAGCAAGAGATTACAAATTACTGAAAAAAAAATCAGTCTGTAAATCCCTTCTAATTAGAAATCTATACACAGCAGTACAGAGAGAACATACCCATAGAAAAGGTTTGAGAAGCTTCCAGAATATTCAAAGGAGAAGAATAATAAAGAGTGAGAAAGCCTACAGAAATTATATAACACCATCAAACAAATATGTACATTCAGGAAATTCCACAAGGAAAAGAGAATGAGAAAGAGTAGAAAGTCTATTTAAAGAAATAGTGGCCAAAAGTTTGCCAAATCTGAAGAGGGAACTGGACATCTAGACTAGCAAAGTCCAAAGTATACAAAACATTCTCCACCAAGACACATTGTAGTCACATTATAAAAAGTCTAGGAGAGAGAATTTTGAAATCCATAAGAGACAAACAACTTGTCATGTACAAAGAAACCATCAATAGCCAATCAGCAGATTTCTCAGCATAAACCTTTCAGGACATAAGGTAGTATCAATTTATCAAGAAGATGCAAGAATTATAAACTTATTTCTACACAGTATCAGAGCATCTACATGTATAAAGCAAACATTAAAAGATCTGAAGGGAAACAGATAGCAATACAATTGTAGGAGATTTTAATACCAAACTTGAAATAATTGATTGAATATCCAGACAGAAAGTTAAAAAGGAAACAGACTTGGACAACACTATATAGACCAAATGAGCATAAAAGAAATATACATCACTGGGCGGGATATCCCAGCGAGGGCCTCCAGCCACCCCCACTCACATGTATTCTATAGACAGAGCTCTGATCTCTCCCTGGGACAGAGTACTCAAGGAGAGGGTAGGACTGCCAGGTTGATTGTTTGGACAACTCAGCCATTCCAGCCTGTGGACTTTAAAGAACCCAAGCTGACAGGGTCACAGTTGGTTCATCAGCATGACATGGCTATTTTGTCAAGGCATGGCCAGACTGCTTTTTTAAATGGGACTGCAGTTCACTTCTTGTGGTATGAGTTTTCTCACCCAGGGCTTCTGGCCGCCCCTGTCCATGTATTAAGGCTGACGGAGTGCTAATTTCTCCCTGGAGTGAAGTGCTGGGGGGCTGGGAAGACCACCATGTTGGTTATTTGGGCATCTCAGCCAATCTAGCCTATTGGCCTTGGTGAGGCCAAACCTACTGGGGGCTAAAGGAATCTCCAACACAGCACAGCTGCTCTCCGCAAAAGCAACCAGAATGCATCTTTAAGGGATTTTTTGATCCTGTTCCTCTTGACTGTGTGAGACTTCCCAACCAGGGTCTCTACCCACCTACTACAAGTGCATTCAGTCTGGTAACAGGTCAGTACCCCCTGGGACAGAGCTTCCAGAGACAGTGGCAAAAGGCCATATTTGCTGTTTCACAGCATTCACTAGTGATACCTCTAGGTACTGGACAAACATAGGCAACTAAGATATAGAGCAGACTGACCCACAGCAAACTGCAGCAGCCCTGTGGAAGAGTGGCCAGATGGTTAAAAGAAAAACAAACAAACACACAACAAAAAACCCCACAAAAACCCATCCAAAGGTAAGCAGTCTCAAAAACAGAAGGTAGATAAGCCCCTAAAGCCAGAATACCCCTTTTCCTCCAAATAACTGCAACACCTCTGCAGGAAGGGCTCAGAACTGGGATGAGGCTGAGATGGCTGAATTGACAGAAGTAAGCTTCAGAATGTGGGTAAAAATGAACTTCACTGAGCTAAAGAAGCATATTGTAACTCAATGCAAAGAAGCTAAGAGTTATTATAGAACAATGTGTGAGCTGACTGCCAAAATAGCCAGTACAGAGAGGAACATAACCAACCTGATACAGCTAAAAGCACATTATAAGAACTTCACAATGCAATCACAAATATTAATAACAGAATAGACGAAGTAGAGGAAGGAATCTCAAAGCTTGAAGCTTATCTTTCTGAAATAAGACAGGCAGACAAAAATAGATGATTCCCCCTGCAAGGACAAGAAATTAATAAGTATCTACATAGAAAAAACACCTTCATAAGAAATGAAAATTAGGTGAGCACTCATGGTACCCGGTTTTAACTTTATATCTCTGTAAAAAGCACCAAAGAGATAGAAAAAACAGTGCAGAATTGCGATGCCACCACTTCCCCAACATCCAGCAGCAGCAGCTTGTTGCTGCAAACCTGTCTGGGCATTTGTGTAGGGATTACACAGCAATTGTGGGGAATAGAACTCGGTGCTGTCCTGTAAGAGCAGAAAGAAAAACCAGAACAAACTCAGCTGATGGCCATTCGGAGAGGGAACTTTTACACCAGCCCTAGCCAGAGAGAAATCCCAATCTAAGCAGTCTGAATTTGAGTTCATGAAACCTGACCATAAAAGAACTACAGCACTCTGTGTCCCCAAGTAAATTTGAAAGGCAGTCTAGAGCATAATGACTACAACTCTTAGGTGACATCTAGTGCAGAACTAAGCCGAGGCCACATAGCACCGCTTGCAACTCTAAATAAGACTCCTTCCTTCTGATTTAGGAAAGGAGAAGGAAGAGTAAAGGAAGAGTGGGGAGGACATTGTCTTGCATCTTGGATGCCACGTCAGCCATACCAAAATAGGGCATCGGTCAGAGTTGTGAGGCCCACATTTGAGGCCCTAGCTCCCAGACATTTCTAGACACACTCTGAGCCAGAAGGAAACCCATTGCCTTGATGGAAAGGACCTAGCCCTGGCAGAATTCACATCTGCTAACTGAAGAGCCTTTGGTCCCTAAATAACCAGACGCAATACACAGGTAGTACATTGAGGGCCTTGGGTTAGCCCCTTAGACTTTCTGGCTTCATGTAAGGCTCAGCACATTACCAGCTATAATGGCCATAGGACAAACCTCCTTCTGCTTGAAGAAAGCAGAGGAAAAAGTAAAGGGAACTTTGCCTAGCAACTTAGGTACCAGCATAACCGCAAGGGGGCAGAGCACAAAGTGGGTTCATAAGCCAGTGAAGTTTTAGAGCTTGCCTTGGGCTAGGACCACTGCTGGACTGGCTTCAAATGTGACCCAGCACATAGTGGTGGTGGTAACAATGGTGCTTGTGTCATTTCACCTCCAGCTTCAGGTGGCTCAGAAAAGACAGAGACTCTATATTTTTGGGAGAACATAAGGAAAAAGAACAAAACTCTCTGCCTGGTAAACCAGAGAATTCTCCCAGATCTTGTCCAAGACCATCAAGACTGTACGTCTATGAATCTGAAAGGACAACAGTTTTACTGGGCTTGAGGTGCCACCTAAAGTAAAAACTGATTATATCACAATACCCAAGCCCTTTAGAATATCTGGAAATTCTTCCCACGAAGCACAGCTATAACTAAGCCCAGACAATAAAAACTACAATAAATAGCCAACTCTTCAATGTCCAGACACCAAAGAACATCTACCAGCATCAACATCATCCACGGAAACACTACCTCAACAAATAAATGAAATAAGGCACCAGGGACCAATTCTCTGTAAACAGAGATATGTAACAATTCAGACAGATAATTCATAAGAGCTGTGTTGATGAAACACAAAGAAATTGAAAATAATGCAGAGAAGGAATCCAGAATTTTATCAGATACATTTAACAAAGAGATTAACTAATTTAAAAAATCAAGAAGAAATTCTGGAACATAAAATTGCAATTTTACTACTGGAGAATGCACCAGAGTCTTAATAGCAGAAGGGATCAAGCAGAACATAGTAATAGTGAGTTTGAAGACAGCTACTTGAAAATACACAGTCAGAAAAGACAAAATAGAAAAAGAATAGAAAACAATGAAGCGCACCTTCAGAAACCAGAAAATATCCTCAAAAAGGCTAATCTAAAAGTTATTGGCCTTAAAGAGAAGGTAGGGAAAAGATAGAAGTAGCAAGTTTATTTAAAGAGGTAATAAGAGAGAACTTCTCAAACCTAGGGAAAGTTATCAGTATCCAAAAAAAAGTTATAGAACATCAAGTAGATTTACTCCCAAAATGACGACCTCAAGCCATTTAATAATGAAATTTCCAAAGGTCAAGATAAAGAAAAGATACCAAATGCAGTGAGAGAAAAGAAACAAGTAACATTAAATGAAGCTATAAAACATCTGGCGGCACACTTTTCAGTGGAAACCTTACAGGTCAAAAGAGAGTGGCATGACATATCTAAAGTGCTGAACAACAACAACAAAAACCCTTTTACTCTAGAATAATATATCTGGTGAAAATATTATTCAAACATGAAAAAGAAATACAGCCCTTCACAAACAAATGAAAGCTGAGGGATTTCAACACCAGGCCTGTCCTATAAGAAATGCTAAAGGGAGCACTTCAATCAAAAATATAAAGACATTAATGATCAATAAATAATCACCCGAAGGTATAAAACTCACTAATGACATTAAGTAAAAAGAAAAACACATAATTTTATAACACTGTAACTGTGGTGTGTAAACTACTCTTACCTTAATTAGAAAGACAAAACAAAAAATAGTAAGTACAACTTTTCAAGACATAGTACAATAAGATATAAATGGAAATGACAAAATGTTAAAGCAGGGGTAATAGCTAAAACATAGATTTTTTTATTAGTTTTTGTTTGTTTATGCAAATAGTGTTGTTATTAGATTAAAACAATGGATTAGAAGATCATAGTATTTGCACACCTCCAAGTAATCTCAAACCAAAAAACATACAATGGATACACAAAAAATAAAAACAAGAAACAAAATTATATCACCAGAAAAATTAACTTGATTAGAGAAAGACAGGAAGAAAGGAAATAAGGAAGAGTTGACCACAAAACAAACAGAAAACAAATAACAAACAAATTAGCAGGAGTAAGCCCTTACTCATTGATAATAACATTGAATGTAAATGGAATAAACGATCCAATCAAAAGACATAGACTGGCTGAATGAATAAAAAAGACAAGACTCATTGATCTTTTGCCTATAAGTGACAAGTTTTGCCTATAAAGACACACATAGATGAAAAATAAAGAGATGGAAAAATATATTACATGTCACTGGAAACCAAAAAGCAGAAGTCGCTATACTAATATCAGACAAAATATAATTTAAGGCAAAAATTATAAAAAGTGTAAAAGAGGGTCACTATATCATGTTAAAGGTATCTATTCAACAAGAGGATATAAAAACTTTTCATATATATGCACCCAACACTGGAGCACACAGATATATAAACCAAATATTGTTAGAGCTTAAGAGAGAGATAGGACCCAGTACAATAATAGCAGGAGACTTCTACACCCCACTTTCAGCATTGGATAGATTGTGTAGACAGAAAAACAACAAAGAAACATGAGACTTAATCCATACTGAAGAACAAATGGACCTAATACATATTTAGAGGCCATTTCATCCAAGAGCTTCAGAATAGACACTCTTTTCCTTAGCACATGGATAATTCCCAAAGATAGTCGTATGTTAGGTCACAAAACAAGTTTTAAAACATTCAAAAAAACCTGAAATAATATCAAGGATCGTCTCTGACCACAATGCAATAAAACTAGAAATTAAAAACAAGAGAAATTTTGGCAACTATAGAAATACATGGAAATCAAACAATATGTCCCCGAATGATAAGTTGGTTGATGAATAAATTAAGATGGAAATTAACACATTTCTTGAAACAAGTGATAATGGAAACACAACATATTAGAACCCATGGAATACAGGAAAACCGGCACTAAGAGGGAAGTTTACAGCTACAAGTGCTTACATCAAAAAGAGGAAAAATTTCAGATAAACAATCTAACAATGTATCTTAGAGAACTAGAAAAGCAAGAGGAAATGAAATCCAAAATTAGTAGAAGAAAATAAATAATAAAAATCAGAGCTAAAATAAATGACATTGAAATGAAAACCACAATACAAAAGATCAATGAAACAAGAATTTGTTTTTTAAAAAGTTAAAGAAAATTGACAAATCTTTAGCCAGACTAAGAAAAATAGAGAGAAGACCCAAATTAATAAAATCAGAAATGAAAAGGAGACATTAAAACTGATAATGCAGAATTTAGAGGATCAATAGTGGCTGCTGTGAGCAACTGTAGGCCAGTAAATGAGAAAATCTGGAAGAATTTGACAAATTCCTAGACACATACAACCTACCAAGATTGAAGCAAAAATAAATCCAAAACCTGAACAGATGAATACCAAGTAATGAGATGAAAGCCATAATAAAAAGTCCAGGACCCATGGCTTCATTTGACTATTTGACTTCATTTGACTGCTGAATTTGACCAAATATTTAAAGAAGAATTAATAGCAATCTCACTCTATTCTGAATGATAGAGGAGGAGGTGACGCTTTGAAACTCATTCTGTTAGGCCAGTATTATCCTGATACCAAAAGCCGACAAAAACAGATCAATAAAAAAGGGAAGTAGGGGCCAATATATATGGAAAATATTGATGCAAAAATTGTCAACAAAATACTAGCAAACAGAATTCAACAATACATTAGAAAGAATATTCATCATGATCAAGAGGGATTTATTTCTGGAATGTCAGGGTAGTTCAACATATGCAAATTAATCAGTGTGATACATCATATCAACAGAATGAAGGATAGAATCCATATGATCATTTCAATTGATGCTGAAAAAGCAAAGACATTTGATGAAATTAAACATCCTTTCATGATAAAAACCCTAAAAGAACTGGGGATAGAGGGAACATATCTTGACATACTAATAGCCATATACAACGGAATCAGAACTATTGTCATACTGAGTGCTGAAAAACTGCAAGCTTTTTCTCTAGTATCTGGAACATGAAAAGTTTACACACTGTCATCACTTTTATTAAACGTAATACTTAAAGTCCTAGCTAGAGCAGTCAGACAAAGAAAAGATGTAAAAGTCACCCAAAATGGAAAGGAAGGCATCAAATTATCCTTTTTTGCACATATGATCATATACTTGGAGAAACCTAAAGGATTCATAAGAAATCTACTAGAACTGATCAACAAATTCAGTAAATTTGCAGGATAAAAAAATCAACATACAAAAATTAGTAGCATTCCATATGTCAACAGTGAACAATCTGAAAAGGAAATTGAAAAGTTATCCCATTTACAATAGCCACACATAAAATAAAATACCTAAGAAGCACTTAACCAAAGAAGTGAAAGATATATAAGGAAAACTATAAAACACTGATGAAAGAAATTAAAGAGGACACACACACCCACAAATTCCATGTTCATAGATTGAAAAAATCAATAATGTTAAAATGTCCATACTACCCAAAGCAATCTATAGATTCAATGCAGTCCCTATCAAAATACCAATTACATTCTTCACAGAAATAGAAAAACAAGTTGAAAATTAATATGGAACCACTACAGACCCTGAATAGCTATACTAAGCAAAAAGAACAAAACTGGAGGAATCATATTACCTGACTTCAAATTATACTGCAAAGGTATAGTAACCAAAACAGCATGTTACTGGCATAAAAACAGACACATAGACCAAGGAAATGGAATAGAGAATGAGGTAACAAGTCCACACACCTACAGTGAACTCATTTTAGACAAAGGTGCCACAAACACACACTGGGGAAAAGACAGTCTCTTAAGTAAGTGATTCTGGGAAACCTGGATATCTATGTTCAGAAGACTAAAACTAGACCCCCGTCTCTCACCATATAAAAAAGAATCAAAGCAACGTGGATTAAACACTTCAATCTAAGAGCTTAAACTATGAAACTACTACAAAAAAAAAAAAAAAAAAGAAGAAGAAAGGAAAAAAATGTAATCTTACTACTACAAAAAAAAAAAAAAAAAAGAAGAAGAAGAAGGAAAATAAGACTATTTCAAGTTAAAAAGCTCCTGCATAGCAAAGGACACAACCCACGGAATGGGAGAGAATATTTGCAAACTACTCATTTGACAAGAGATTAATAAGCAGAATTTATAATTTGATCAAAAAATGAGCAAAAGATTTGAAAAAGCATTTGTTTAAAAAAAGACATACAAACAAAAAACAGTTATATGAAAAGGTATTCAATATCATTGATCATCAGAGAAACGCAAATCAAAGCTGCAATGAGATATTATCTCATCTTAGTTAAAATGACATATTCAAAAGACAGTCAATAACAAATGCTGGTGGGGATGTGGAGAAAAGGGAATCCATGTACGCTGTTGGTGGCAATGTAAATTATTACAGCCACTATGAAGAACAATTTGGATGTTCTTCAATAAACTAAAAATTGAGCTACCATATGACCCAGCAATCCCACTGATGGTATATACAGAACAGAAAGGAAATCAGTATATTGAAGAGATATCTGCACGCCTATGTTTGTCACAACAGTGTTTACAATAGCTAATATTTGGAAGCAACCTAAGTTTCTATCAACAAATAAGTGGCTGGAGAAAATTTGGTACTTATACACAATGAAGTACTATTCAGCCATTAAAAAAATGAGATATTGTCATTTGCAACCACGTGGATGGAACTGGAGATCATTATGTTAAGTGAAATAAGCCAGTCACAGAAACACAAACATTGCATGTTCTCACTTATTTGTGGGTTCTAAAAAACAAAATAATTGAACTCATAGACATAGAGAGTAGAAGGATGGTTATTAGAGGCTGCGAAGAGTGGTGGGAAGGTGGGTGGGAAGTGAGGATGGTTAATGAGTACAAAAAATAGTTATGCAGAATGAATAAGGCCTACTGTTTGCTGGGCATGGTGGCTAATGCCTGTAATCCCAGCACTTTGAGAGGCTGAGGCGGGTGGATCACCTGAGGTCGGGAGTTCGAGACCAGCCTGATGAACATGGAGAAACCCCATCTCTACTAAAAATTTGAAAAGAAAAAAAATTAGCCGGGCATGGTGGCACATGCCTGTGATCCCAGCTACTTGGGAGACTGAGGCAGAAGAATCGCTTGAACCCAGGATGCGGCGTTTGCGGTGAGCCAAGATTGTGCCATTGCATTCCAGCCTGGGCAGCAAGAGTGAAACTCCTTCTTAAAAAAAAAAAAAAAAAAAAAAAAAAAAGACCTACTATTTGATGGCACAACAGGGTGACTCTACACAATAACTTAATTGTATATTTTTAAATAACATAAAGAGTGTAATTGGATTGTTTGTAACTCAAAGGATAAATGCTTGAGGGAATGGACACCCTATTCTCCATTATATGCTTACTTTAATTTGCATGCCTGTAGCAAAATATCTCATGTACCCCATACATACATACACCTACTATGTACCCACAAATATAAAAAAATAAAATCAGCCAACCCCCCAAAAAAACGATATAATTCTAATGAAAAAAATCAAAGAACTCCCTGAATAAATGAAAGACATCTTGTACTTACAGACTGAAAGACTTCATATTTTTTAATGTTTGTACTTTAAGTGATTTACAGATTCAATACTATCCCTATCAAAATTACAATGACATTTGTTATAATCTCAGAAAAACAATCTTAAATTTATGAGGGACTACAAAAGGTATCAGACATTTAAATCAATCTTTAGAATGAACAACAAAGCTGGAAGAGTCATTCTTCTGGATTTCAAAATATATTACAAAGTGATAGTAATTAAAACACTACGTTACTGGCATAAAAGCATATATATAAACCAAAGGAACAGAATAGAATGTTCAAAAATAAGCCTGTACATAAAAGATCAACTGATCTGGATGAGGGTGCCAAGAATACGTAATGTGAAAAAGATAGTTCCTGCAAAAAATGATGGTGAAAAAACTGCCTGGCTTATTTCACTTAATGTCTTCCAGGCTTGTCCAGGAAACATGATTTCATTTGTTAAAGGCTGAATAACATTCTATTGGGTATATACACCACATTTTCTTTATTCATTCATCTATTGATGAAGACTTTGGTTGGTTCCATATGTTGACTATAGTAAATACTGCTGCAATAAACATCAGGTTACAGATATCTCTTCAACATAATAAGTTCTTTTTTTGGATATGTACTCAGTAGAGAGATTACAGAATCATATGGTAATTCTAGTTTTCGTTTTTTAAGGAATCCCTATACTGTTTTCCATAATGGCCGTACTAATTTACATTCCCACCAGTGTATTAGAGTTCCCTTTTCTCCCAATCCTCACCATTTGTTATTCTCAGTCTTTTTTATAAAAACCATTCTATCTAATATCTTACAGTGGTTTTCATTTGCATTTCCCTGATGATTAGTGATGTTAAACATTTCTTCATATACCTGATTTGTCATTTGTATGTCTTAAGAAATGTCTATTCAGATTATTAGCCAATTTTTAAAAGAATAATTGTAATTTTTTATTTTAAAAAATTTAAGGAGTACAAGGACAGTTTTGTTAACAAGGATGTATTGTATAGTGATGATGTCCGGGCTTTTAGTGTAACGATCAGGTGAACAGTGGACATTGTACTCATTATGTAATTTATTACACCCATTGTTTTAGATTATTTGTTGCTGTTTTCTGTTGGGTTGTTTGGCTTCTCATATATTCTGGATATAAATCACTTGTCAGGCAAATAGTTTGCAAAAATTTTCTCCCACTTTGCAGATTGTGTCTTCACTCTATGGTTTCCTTTTCTGTGTAGAAGCTTTTTAGTCTGATATAATCCTATTTGTCTATTTTTGCTTGTGTTGTCTGTGCTTTCAAGGACTTATTAATTTAACATTTTTAAATTTGTATGCAAACATATTAGGTGGAATATTTACAGGGTATATGAGATTTTGATAAAGGCATAGAAAGTCTAATAATTACATTGGAATAAATGGGGTATTAATCTTCTCAAGCATTTATCAATTAATGTGTGTTAATGACATTCCAAATATACTCTTTAAGTTATTTTAAAATGTACAATGAATTTGGTATTTACTGTAGTCACCCCATTGTACTACTAATTGCTGGATATTAACTCTATAAAACTATATTTTTGTGCCCATTAACCATTCACTTCACCCCCTCGCCCCGCCACTATCCTTGCCAGCCTGTGGTAGCCATCATTCTACTCTCTACCTTCATGAGATCAACTCTTTTAAGTTATAGCTTCTACAAATGAGTGTGAACATGTGCTGTTTGTTTTTCTATGCCTGGCTTAATTCACTTAACATAGTTACCTCCACTTCTGTCCATGTGTTTGCAAATGACAGGATCTCATTTATTTTTATGACTGAATAGTGTTCCATTATGTATAAGTACTGCATTTTCTTTATCCAATCATCTGTTGATGGACACTTACATGGATTTCAAATCTTGGCTATTGTGAACAGTGATACCACAAACATGGAAGTACAGATATCTCTCTGATGTACTGATTTCCTGTCTTTTGAGTGTATACCTAGAAGTAGGATCACTGGATCATATGATAGTTCTATTTCTAGTTTTTCTAGAGACAGCCATACTGTTCTTCGTAGTGACTTACTAATTTACATTTCCACCAAGAGTGTAAAAGGGCTCCCTTTTCTCCACATCCTCACCAGCAGTGTTATTGACTGTCTTTTGGATAAAAGCCATTTTAACTGAGGTTACATGTCTCATTGTAGTTTTGATTTACATTTCTCAAATGATTAATGATTTTGAGCACTTTTTCACATACCCCTCTTCCCTTTGTATGTTTTCTTTTGAGAAATGTCAATTCAGTTCTTTTGCCTATTTTAAAATCAGATTGTTAGATTTTTTTTCCTACTGAATTGTTTGAGCATCTTGCATATTCTGGTTATTAATTCCTAATCAAATGAATAGTTTGCAAATATTTTATCTCATTCTGTGGGTTGTATCTTCACGACCTTGATTGTTTTATTTGCTGTGCAAAAGCCTTTTAACTTGATGTGATCCCACTTGTCTATTCTTAAAGGATGGTATGGCTAGATATAGACTTCTTGTTTGATATTTTAGTTTCTTTCTGTATTTTACACATGTTATTCCACTGTCATTTGTTCTCCGTTTTTCCTGATGTAAAACCTGCTGTTAATCTTATTGAGGAATACTTGTAGGTGATAAATAATTGCCTCTGTTGATGCTGTCAAGATACCCCCTTTCTCTTTACTTTTTGACATTTTGATTATAAAATCTTTCATTGTGGGTATCTTTGAGATTGTCCTACTTGGAGTTCATTATATTTCTTGTATGTGTGGACTCAGATCTCTGAAAATGTCTAGTGAATATTTATTCTAATATTCTTTCTGTCCTTTGCCCCATCTTTCTTCCTTCTAGGACTTCTACTATGTGTATGTTGATATGCTTGATGTTGTCAAACAGGTTTCTTTGACTCTGTTTATTTTGTTCATTATTTTTTACTTTCTGCTCTCAAACTAGATATCATTTGAATTACATTCAAATTATTGTTGTTTATTGATGATTCTACTTGTTTATATTTACTATTCTACTTGTTTACATTAATATTGAACTAGTGTAGTATATTTTGTAAATTGTAGTTATTGTACTTTTCAGTTATAGAATTTTATCAGAATTTATTTGGGTCTTTTTTTATAAGTTTTATCTCTTTTTCTGTATTTTCTACTTGGTGAGGCATCATTCATCTAGTTTCTTTTAGGCTTTGTTCATGAATTTCTTTAGATATTTGAATATTTTGACACATAATTTAATGTCATTGTCTGGCGAGTCCAATGTGTAGGCTTCCTTGGAGACAGTTTCTATTGATGATCTTTCAAGGAGCCACCAGAGAGGTCCATGTCCACAACTGTAGTTCTCCAAAATTCATGTCCAAATTGCTCCCTGTAGCACCAGCAATACCTAACATAAATGTGGGCTATGATCTTCACAGCCATCACCTTGCTAGAAAGGGTGGGATTATTTGGAAATAATCTAAGTTATTTTTGTTTCAAAAATGATATCACAAGGCATATGAATCATGCATGAATTCATCCTATACAGGCAACACTTGGCTTTGATATACCTCACCTGTTCAATGATTATGGAACTAAAATGCCCATTAAGTGAATTGCTTTTTAATTCTCTGACACTAAAAGAGTAGTAGAGTATTGAAGGCCATATTTAATTTGTCTTTCTATGGGACTGAAAACAATTGCATTTGATAGCTTTATGTGGTCTGGTTCATTCTGGGTACTCACAGACAGAATGGCTCTGTTCAAGCAGTTAAATAAACTTTACCAGCTTCAATTCTTTACATTACATCCTCATATGAAGTATAATATAAATATATGCATCCTGTTTTTATAATATAAACGTCTGCATCTTGTTTTATAGGTTTTATTTATATATTAGTAGGGGAATTTAATTTCAATCTTTCTACTATATATTGACATTCAGTGGCCAGAGTGAAGATGAACGTGAGTTCTAATTCCTATACAGTTTCAAGGTACCTGTGAATGATCCAGTTAAACAACTGCAATGCTGAATCACAAACTTTTTGCATTGATTCACTTCGTCTGCCCTCATGTGTTCAACTGCAGTGTGTAGTTTCACACTTTATTTCTGCTCACTCATGTTTTCTTATGTCTTTTCTAAATCTCTTCTAACAAAACCAACTAGAACAGGTCCTTCCTTTTGTCTTGCCACTTTTACTATGGGTTTTCACACATTGATCTGTGTGATCTCCAATCTCCGTCCCCCATCTCGTCCCACAAACTACATATTGCTGTTGCAATACAGATCCACTGGAATTCAGAGATGACTCCTGAAGAATATTGTATCTTGACTCTCTAACTACATTAAAATCATAAGATTTTTTCTATTATTTTGTGGATTTTTTTTTCATATTGTATTTCAAAATCACCATTAAAATCTCTTTGGTCTCACCAAAGTTGATCTTGTTTGTTCTATGCTAAAGAAATTGCCAATAGTTTTCTAGGAATATCTGGGACTAAATATTTTTCTTCAAAAGGAAGAGAAGGGAACTGGCTTCAACAATGTCATAATATTAGGTCAAGCTTTGTTCCAGGGGACAGTAAAATGCTATCACTCATTTTTCCTCCTTTACCCTTCTCTTTGTGTTCATTAGGTGATGCTTAGTGCTAAACTCATTTCCGTTTACACGGTAAGAAAGTTTCAAACCTTCTTTATAAGTGTTGATCTGAAGAGATTCAATTGAGTATTTCTGCTTATTCCTTCTGACAATCTACCATGCATAGTATGTGTACACATTCTTCATGATCTGTGGAGTGGAACTCCAACCAGCCCACCTCAACTTAGTTCATCCTGTGTTCTTTATTGAAAAACGCCATTAGTTGAAGAGTAAATTATAAATTATATTGTTTTCTAAATTCTTAAGTTGCCTCATTCATTATCTTACGTGAAGTAAATGAGCATAATGTCACTAATTATGTAGTCATACATACCCCAATTTATTTTTGGAGGATATAAATAGTCATTTTTCACCAGATCATTTCAGACATATTTTTCAGTTTTTACATTACTTGGCCATTTGAGTAATAATTTCCTAATGAAAAATGAGTGGCCTTTGAATAATATAGTGTCAATTCATACTTGTTTCTAAGCCTACTATATTAGAAATTAGAAAAAATATTCAAATTAGTACCCAATTCGATTGCTGGTGAATAATAGCTAATAATGCAAGCTAGCAATACTAAATATAAATATAAACTTTAACGCATATGACATAGTTTGGATGTTGTCCCCACCCAAATTTCATGTTCAAATTTAATCCTCCAATGCTGGAGGTGAGGCCTGTTGGGAAGTGATTGGATCATGGAGTCACTTTTCTCATGAATGGTTTAGTACCATCTTCTGGGCACCTTTTTCATGACAGTGAGTGAGTTCTCATGAGATCTGGTTATTTAAAAGTGTGTGGCATCTCCCCCTCTTACTCTTGCTCCTGCTCTGGCCATGTGACATGTCTGCTCCCACTTCACCTTCCACTATAAATAAGTTTCCTGAAGTCTCCCCAGAAGCAGACCAGATGCCAGCATTACCCTTCCTGTATAGCCTGTAGAACCATGAGACAATGAAACCTCTTTTCTTTATAAATGACATAGTGTCAGATAATTATTCATAGCAAAGTGAGAATGGACTAATAGAACATGCGATGTTTCCTTTCTGTGTTTGTACATAATGCTGTAAAACTAAGTATGCTGGTTATTCGTAAATTTATGAATTTTATTTTGTTCTCTCATTTCAACTACACGGGACATCGTGTTTTACGACATAAAACCATTGTGAAAGACTGTGTGTATTCCTTGTGTATTCCTTTCATTTTGAGTAGACATTTAGTAAATATTTTTTAAGGGATTAATGAATTTTGTTTAGGAAATCACTCAGTTAGCGAAAGACTAGATAATCTTCAGTAAATAAAATACATAAGTGTATCTGAAGAAAGTTTAGGAATTAAATGGTACAAGAGTTGCAGGGGGTAGCTGACCTCCAAGTACAGTATGGATACATTACCAGTTCCTTTCTAACTGAGCGAAAACATGATTACAGGGAGGCAGGGCAGAACCCAGGGCTCTCGATGTTTTGCTGCTTTCCATAAGTTTTTGCAGCTGTCACTTCTAGATATATGTAAGAACATTTGGACACAAACAGTCTCTTGGGCAACCATCCAAATTCTGGGATGCTGGAAAGGATCTGGCATATGCCAGGTGTTACAATCATCCAGATCCTGGCAAAATTTAATATACGATGTATCATTATCAGTTTGCATTTAATCTTTAAATAATCAGGAAAAAAAGACAATTAAGACAACGGGCGCGGTGGCTCAAGCCTGTAATCCCAGCACTTTGGGAGGCCGAGACGGGCGGATCACGAGGTCAGGAGATCGAGACCATCCTGGCTAGCACGGTGAAACCCCGTCTCTACTAAAAAAATACAAAAAACTAGCCGGGCGAAGTGACGGGCGCCTGTAGTCCCAGCTACTCGGGAGGCTGAGGCAGGAGAATGGCGTAAACCCAGGAGGCGGAGCTTGCAGTGAGCTGAGATCCGGCCACTGTACTCCAGCCCGGGGCGACAGAGCGAAAAAAAAAAAAAAAAAAAAAAGACAAGATGATCTAGAAAGAGAATTGGTTTTGTTTAGTAGTTAAGACTCTGGCTTTCTAGAGAAAGACTACCTAGATTGAAATCCTCTTCGTTTAGCAGCTTTGATTTTTATTACTATTTTTAAATTGACACATAATAAGTGGACATGTGTATGCACAGTTTACATAACCATTCTGCACAGCCTGTTTACTCATCAGTGAAATTAGTATAATAGAGCTATTGAGAGGATTAAATGAGTTACTTTATATGGACTGCTTCGTACCTGTCACATAGTAAGTGATCACTCACTGTTAAGTATGATTATTATTGATACTGACACTGTAGCTAGAATTTATTCCAGAACAGAAAGATTGTATTAACATAAAAGTTGAAATAATCATACTTGCTTCTAATCCTTCTTTGATAAAAATAATAATGAAAACAAATTTGTCTAAGTCTCTGCTTATATTTCTAGGTGGCACAGGTGCAGGTGTTCATATCACTTTAAAGTGGCTTTCTGGTACAAAACCATTTTAAAGGTGCCATGACATACAGGTCTTAAACTTTATTTCTCTTGAGTTTGTTTCCAATATTCAGAAAGTTATTCTCTGCAATTCAGTGAGAAAAATTATGATAAGTTTTAGGCATATCGAGTTATGTACATATGGAAAGGCTATTAGATAGTGGTTACTTCAAAGCAAAAGTATTCCTTTTTGATTCATATTTGTTTTTCTATCTGTAGAAACTAAGGGCAATACTAGGTGGTAAACATTGTTTCTTGGGAATACAACTTTAAGAATGGCTATAGAAAGTGGTAGTCTGTGCACATGTGTTGTTATGCATAATATATCAGGACAGTGCCTTGTACACAGTGAGTCTTCAATACATATTTGCTAAATTGAATAAATCGGTATTGTAATATTACCTTCCAATAGTATTCAGAAAGTGCTATGTTCTAGTAATTTGATATTTGGTGCGGAGAGATTATCTCATAGATGAGAGCACTAACTTTATAATGTTTTCCAGTGTAGAAAAAAGCAGTGTTTTTTTTCATTCAAATTTGTTCTTGTTTCACTAACTGGTCTTAAGTGATAGAATAATGTAGGAGTAGAATTATTACTATTTCTATTCTGTTTTGAAAAGTAAAAAAAAAAAAATGTGTTACATTCATACGCTAGCCTAGTAGGAGTATTAATTGAATATGCATTTGGAGATTAGTTGTAATGAGTATATAAAATTTCAACCTGTTATTCTCTGCTTATACTAGGGTTATATTTTGGCATGTAAAATTAATGTTTCTAATATATTTTAAAATTATGTCTTCTCTGTATGTGGTATTTCCCTTTGTTCTTTATTAATTTGCTTGGTACACTCTTTTCAATGGCATCAATCTACCACCTGTTTGAAGTATTACAAATTCTGTATTAGAGAATTCTAAATTAATGAGGTTTGGCAGGATTATGATTGTAGTTAATGTGAATAGGGATATAAATATAGAATATACTGATACTTTGGCATTTAATTTTGGTAGAAACAAATGGTCATAGGTCTTTTTAGAGCCACCATGAATACATTAATTAAGTAAAGTAATCCAACAATTTAGCAGAAAGAGAATACAGTTTTATTATCTACTTCCTGAAATGCCATCACATTTAATTTTTACAAAATAATTAGAAAGGGAAAAATTTACCAATCTAGAAAAGAGATAGAACTCAATGAAATCACTAGGCATATTGGCAAGAAAATATTCAAAATAGCAAAGACTTGGAACCAACCCAAATGTCCATCAATGACAGACTGGATTAAGAAAATAATAGATTTTTTGAGAAGTGCTTAAACTCTTGGATTAGCTTTTGACCAAGTCAAATAAGTGGGGATAAAATTTAAATTTTCCCTGTTATAAGGATCTTAAAAAAATCTATGACCGTTACATAACAGATTCTGGTTGTTTTATTTTAGTATTTTTTCCATCAAAAGACTACAAAAAATGCTAGATTTTTGTATACCTCCCTGTTGAATAGCAGTGAGCCCTGAAATATTTTATGCAATGGAAAATTAAAACTTCCAGTATACACATGTGTAGTGCAACATTTCGTAACCTTATGTGAGATCCAAAAATAATAACCATAGGAAAAAAATTCAAACATAGTCATTATGTGTTTACATAACATAATTTGCTCTATAAGTTATCAAAATTAATATATTTTGTTATATATAATATATAATAATATAGCAACATTCTTCTTTTTCATTGGTTCATCTTGAGTATATGCTCAGACTTCGGACTACATGTCTTGTCTTTCCATAAATATGTGTCTACTTCTTCTCATTTACCTGCCTAGAGAGTTGACTCTTTGCTTTCTGAGACTTCCACTTCATCTGTTCTCCTTAAGTCCCCACTGCCAGACTGCATGCCGATATGTTGCATTCCTTAATTATTCTACATATCAAATCTACAAATACTATTAAAGAAATAAAACATTTCTTTTTTTTTTTTTTTTGAGACGGAGTCTCGCTCTGCCGCCCAGGCTGGAGTGCAGTGGCCGGATCTCGGCTCACTGCAAGCTCCGCCTCCCGGGTTCACGCCATTCTCCTGCCTCAGCCTCCCGAGTAGTTGGGAC
>NW_012098999.1:1368892-1373497 GCF_000951045.1 Mandrillus leucophaeus
CACCGCGCCCGATTAGTTTTTTGTATTTTTTAGTAGAGACGGGGTTTCACCGTGTTAGCCAGGATGGTCTCGATTTCCTGACCTTGTGATCCGCCCGTCTCGGCCTCCCAAAGTGCTGGGATTACAGGCTTGAGCCACCGCGCCCGGCCGAAATAAAACATTTCTTAGATGCGTTAAACTCAGCCTAGAAAGTATATTTTGCTTTTTTAGATTCAAATTTAATCCAGCTCTGAGAAGAGAAATAACCTATTATTATGCTTCTTCAGAAACATATGTACTGTATATGAATTGCTTTTAGGTCTATTCATACAACAATGTTTCTGAAAAATACCACTTGCGTTCCTTTTCTACATTCACAGACCCTAAATATTTTAAATATCTGAAGTAAACATATAATCAGATTTACTTTATCCTACAAATGGTTTAGGAATCTGAAATAAAATAGGTAACAAAAAAAAAAAGAAAGAAAAAACAGCGATATGATTATTCGAGTACCAAACACAGACTTGGAGGATTGTACCACCCGTGCTGCTTTGAATGAGCATTTTTAGATCACTGAGAGGGTATGATTACTTCAGTTCACCACTAGCACCTCTCTCACTTTTCCATCCGTGGCTCTACTTTGGATTTGGTGATAGCATTCAGTGAAAAACAAACCAAGAAAACTGTATGTGGCCTAAGTGTTCAAATAAACCATAAATGGAAATTGCAATAAAGCCACTCAATTACATTAGATTAGGAGGAATCCCATTATTCTGCTTTTGTTTCTTCTTGTATTTTCTATTTTCCAAATACGTTTCAATTACTTGGTATGGAGGTGATATAGTTTGGATATTTGTACTCACTCAGATGTCATGTTGAGATGTAATCCTCAGTGCTGGAGATGGGGTCTAGTGGGAAGTGTTTGGATCATGGGGGCAGATCTTCATGAATGGCTTGAGCCATCCCGTTGGTGATAAGAGAGTTCTTGCTCTGAGTTCATAGATCTGGTCATTTAAAAGTGTGTAGCACCTCTCTCCCCCAACTCTTTCTCGCTCTCTTGCTCCTGCTTTTGCCATGTCCAGTGCCTGCTTCTGCTTTACATTCCACCATGATTTTAAGTTTTCTGAGACCTCCACAGAAGCTGATGCCAGAGCTATGCTTCCTATACAGCCTGTAGAAACATAAGCCAATTAAACATTTTTTTCTTCATAAATTACTCAACCTCGGGTATTTCTTTATAGCAATGCAAGAATAGCCTAACACAACAGTCTAAAAATTTATAAATTAAATCAACAGACTTCACCACTAATCTGGAAATATTACTTCAGTGAGAAATACTGTTTATTCTCATGTATCTTCACCAAAATTTGATAGTCAAGAACGCAGTTTTTATTTTTTCATTAAAAATATCCATAGAAAAGAGTCCAAAGTTTCAGTTAGATTGGAGAAACAAGTTATAGTGGTCTGTTACACAACGTGTTGACTGTATTTAATGGTAATGTACTTTATATTTCAAAATAGCTAACAGAGGATTTCAAATGTTCTCACCGCAAATAAATAGTAAGTATTCATGGTGATGGACATGCTATTAAGTATTATTTGATCATTCCAAAATGTATAGATGTATCAAATCACCACACTGCACCCAATAAATATATGCAAATATTATTTGTCAATTAAAAATAAAACAAATTTAAAACTCAAAATGTTCACAGATAAGTTTTGGTTTTGTTTCTGTTTTAGAAAACAGTAAAGTCGTAGCTTCAAGAGCTCTCTCTACCTGAAACAGGTTCGAAAAATGAAAGGTCTAAAGTATTAAAAACTGTAGGTCAGCCCAAGAAACAAGTGCACCTCTCAAATGACTTCTAAGCCAAGTTACTTCCAAAGCACTTGTCTGTTTACAGAAAAATATTTTGAGATAAAAATGTGATTTTCAGGTCACTAACATGTAACTCTTACATCTTAGTATAAGCTATCTAAGAAACTTTCAGAAGTTAATATAATTTATCAGAATCACGCTGTCTCAAATTTCTCTATTCTAAGAATTTCTTTAGAATAAATATATAGACTGAGTTTGGTAGCTCACACCTAGAATACAAGCACTTTAGGAAGCCAAAGCAGGAGCATCACTGGAGCCTAGGAGGCTGAGACCAATCCTCGGCAATATAGTGAGCCTTTATATACACAAAAATTTAAAAATTAGCTGTTCGTGGTGATGTCTACCTGTAGTCCCACCTACTCCAGAGGCTAACGTGAAAGGATCTCTTGATCCTAGGAGGCAGAGGTTGCAGTGAGCCGAGATTGCACCACAGCGCTCCAGCCTGGGTGACAGAGTGAGACTGTGCCCCCGCCAAATAGAATTAAATATATACTTCATCTCTAAACAGCCTAGATTAAAACAGTTTAGAAGACAATACAAAGACTCTAATATCCTAGTCATTAAATGTGCAATATAATATAAGTACTTAATTTATATTGTGGAATACTAGAAAGAATGCACCCTTATGATCAAAATGTCGTGGTTTGAAACCCAGCTCTCCATTTACTAGCTATGTAATATTGGACAGTTCTTAAATTTCTCTAAGTCTGAGTTTGTATATATGAAAAATGAGGATAAAATTTAACTCACACACTGTGAAGATTAAATGAATAAAAATATAAGCAATTATTTAGCATATTGCCTGGCTCATAACTGGCACTCAAAAGTCATTATTATTATACTGATAATATAGGAGGGTATATAAATCTTGCTTTTCTGCTAAGTGTAGACAAAAATAAAATACTGTGTTATATTTGCATGGAAAGTTGTACCATAGTTGAAGTAAATTATAAAGCATACCGTTTAGTATAAAATAGGTTTTAGATGCACTACTTTTCAAATTATGTCATCTAATACATAGCAGCTGTGAAGAGGACAGGTCATAACCTAGGTACCCAATGAAGCAATATCAGACAAATCAACCCCTACTCCTGCCTTATGTGGGCATTTTTGTTTAGTTATTTTAACAAAACTTTTTTCTAAATATAACTATTCATATGGTTAGCATGCAAATATTTATTTTTTATTTTTGCTTAAAAATAGATATTTGGAAGAAATTTGAACATTATCTACAATAAATACATTAGCATGACATCTTACTTTTCTCTATTACTAACTTAATGATAGTTCATTTAGCCATGTAAAACAGATAGAAAATTTTTAACTCTATCCCACAATGAAGAGAGGGAGGTCACAAGTATAACATGGCAAATAATTTCTTAAGAACCAACATTTTTCTATAACATTGTATTATTAAAATGCACTATAGACAGCTTTCCTCAATTTATTCTGTGATTATTTCTCTCTTATATTAAATTTGATTTCAAAACTAAGAAAGAGAGTTGAGCAAAGTGGCTCATACCTATAATCCCAGCATGTTGGGAGGCAGAAACAGGTGATCCCCTGAGGCCAGGAGTTTGAGACCAGCCTGGGCAACATAGCAAGAGTCCATCTTTACAAAATCATTTACAAACTACCTTGGCATGGTGGTGCACACTTGTAGTCTTAGCTACTTGGGAGGCTGATGGGGGAAGATTGCTTGAGGTCAGGAGTTTAATGTTACAGTTAGCAGAAATTATGTCACTGCAGTCCATCCTGGGCAACAGAGAAAAACACTGTATACACAACAACAAACAAACAAACAAACAAGCAAACAAAACCCAAGAAAGACAACAGCAAAAGCAAATAGTATTTAGAATACGAGCCTGATTGAAGATTTACTTTGATTAGGTGACAGCACTTATGTTTCCAGCATTTTCTTGAAAAAACTTTAAAACATATATTTCTTTGTCTTTATTTAATGATTTGGAAGCCTTAGTATTTATTCCACAAATATGCCTTTATTACATTCTCCATCTAATCTTCATTTAGGGCAAAAATGAGAATATATGTTTCTCTTTATATCTTTAGATCTGGCTTGATGTAGATATAAAATGAAAATGCTTGGTAATATATTTTCACCTAATGTGGGCAAAACCATGAGGTATCTGTACGCACATCAATACTAACTTCAATATTCATAATACAACTTTAAGATTATATCCAGAAACCCTGAAAAAGGAGGGTGTTAACGAGTCTTTACATATTCATATCTATATAAATGTATGTATAGGTGCCTATGCATATAAATATATATATATATATAAAATAGACTTCTGTGATGACACAAGCAAGGAAGAAAAGGCATACACTCTTGGCAGATTCACAAACATACTGAAAAAAAAATTAGCTCTTCACATTTGAAACACTTTAGTATGTTCTATTCCAGCTCTTAAAGCTTTTGTGGTTATGTTAAATGAAATTCTTGATAGACATCACTAATTCAATATATTTTGGAAAATGCAGAAAATACACCTTAATAATGAGAATGTATCCAAAATGAATCTTGTACCAACATGTAGCAACACTTAGTGATTTGTCTTCATTACTTAAAAATGATTACACCAGGCCGGGCACGGTGGCTCACACCTGTAATCCCAGCAATTTGGGAGGCTGAGGTGGGTGGATCACAAGGTTAGAAGATCAAGACCATCCTGGCTAACACGGTGAAACTCCGTCTCTACTAAAAATACAAAAAAAAAAAA
>NW_012098999.1:1373547-1385710 GCF_000951045.1 Mandrillus leucophaeus
ATTTGAGGTGATAAATACGTTGATAAGCGTTATTAGACTGCTGCACAATGTATGCATGAATAAAAGCATTATATTGTTTCCCATAAATGTATTCAATTATTATTTGTCAATAGAAGATCAAGACCATCCTGGCTAACACGGTGAAACTCCGTCTCTACTAAAAATACAAAAAAAAAAAAAAAATTAGCCAGGCGTGGTGGCAGGTGCCTGTAGTCCCAGCTACTTGGGAAGCTGAGGCAGGAGAATGGCGTGAACCTGGGAGGCAGAGCTTGCAGTGAGCAGAGATCCTGCCACTGCACTCCAGCCCAGGAGACAGAGCAAGACTCCATCTCAAAAAAAAAAGATTACACCAGATTTTATAAATTAGTATCCAACACTCCATAATTGTTCTTTTTTTATTAAAAGCTTAAAATTATTATTTTGAATAGAAATACATTAATACGTAATGTGATGATAATCTCTGGTATATTTATGTATGTAATTTCTGTAAGCCAAATCAAGCTATTTCTGCTTAAACATGATAAAAGATGCTTTACCTTAAAAAATAGGTCATGTTAAATAAATAATATCTTTATTGTAGACTGTTGGTCTTAATGTTTAATACAAATCACTCACAAATTTATTGAATCTTATGAAATAGATGAAAAACAGTAACATTATAACAAAATATTCTCAGCAGTCTTCATAAAACCAGTAAGTGTGTTGTATTTAAAATGTTGCCACATTAAAACTGACAACTGAAATGAGTAACTGAAGCATGTCTCAATTCTGTTCACTGAGCTAGCTTTAGGGCGCTTCTGGAAAAAAACACATGTTGCAGACACATCTGTGACTGTTTTTCTGAAGCAGGTTTCAAGAGGTTTTACATTTATCCATCTCCTTAAAGGGCTGGAGGAAGACATGTAGGAAGAAGGGCAGATAAGCAATTAGGCAAATAGATACATTCTTGTGAGACTTTAGTTAGTGCCCAGTAAATCTAGATTTTACATAAGATAAGGTGAATGTCTGAAGAGAAAAAAGGAGTAAAGGAACAAGAGTCAATTACGGGGATGTCTCTGGGTAGGTGGAGGAATGAGTCTGGACTTTGTTCTGCACTTTGGAGGGTAAGCTTGTAATGACATTATCACTGTGCAATCTAACAGACTTTACTTGTAGGAGCTAGACTTAGATTGTAGACCCAAAGTTACAATTCGCATGTGATTGTTTACAGGAGGCCAGCAAAGTATTTACTTATGAATGATCTGTGATGACAGTCCTTTGTAAATGCCTGAGGGCTTTCACCTTCCATCTGTTCTGGTTGATACATAATATTATTAACACCTATTATCTTGAAGAGGGTGTTACAATAACTCTCCATTTTGCATAAGAAGTTTGGGAATTCTTGAGATTTTTAAATTTTATTTACAAAACAATGAATAAGCAAACATTTTAATGTTACATTAAATATTGGTTGGATGAGTGCTTACCTCCCTTTACCTTGCCCACTATTTAAAAAAAAAAAAAAAATCCAAAGCTTTAGCAACTACTGCAGAAGTCTTTCAACAGTGTCAAGTCTTAATCTTAATGCATAAGTCTTCACATTTAAGGGACTGTCATTTATGTATAGATTATGTGAATGTCTCAACATTTTGAATGGATTCACCTTTTTTCAGATGTTTTTGGCCCAGTGTGGTGTAACAAAAAAAGCATGAGGTTTCCTGCAGTGACATAATTGATTCAAATTAAACAAACAAAAGTGATCACTGATGTCTCTTGACCCAGATATTGCTTATATCACAATCCCATATCATTCTTTTTCTAGTGCTTCTTATATTTCATTAAATCTAGTACTCGATTGTTACTTTTTGCTTTCACATTTGCATCACATATCATCAGTATACCTCAGTAAAGTTGATCAAATGGTAGTGCTATACATGCTCTGCACTTTGCTGCTGCAAGGCACCTGGCTCATAATTGCCCCTTTCTACTCAGTGAAGACCATCAAAGAAGTCCTCACTAGAGCCAAATACAAATTACTTTTACACATTTTGCTTCTTTGTCAAGTCACTGTCAGCTGTAATGTCAAATACACCCTCAGACTAATTGATTCTGAGCAAACCCTTCCTATTGACACGGTTCCTGACCCCAGTTTTTCTTTTTCTGTTTTTGTAACTGCCTGATGGGTTCTTCCTGACTGCTACACAAACATCAATTCATGGCATTGCAGTAAAGAAAGAGTTTAATTGATGTGAGACTGGCCACGCCACTTGGGAGATGAAGTTATTACTCAGATCAATCTCATTGAGGGCTTGTATTTAAGGGTTTTTCTAAAGCAGTTTGGGGAAGGGGTGGGGATGGCTAGGCAATGGGAGCTTGCTGCTGATTGGTTGGGTTGGAGATGAAATCATAGGGAGTTGAAGATTTCCTTTTATGCTGAGTCACTTTTGAGTGAGGCCACAGGGGAGGTTGGTGGGTCTAGGTGGAGCCATTTGTGTCAGACATGCAGAACATCTGGAAAGGTATCTCAAAAAGCCATTGTTAGGTTCTACAATAGTGAAGTTACATCCAGGAGTAATTGAGGAAGCTGCATATCTTGTGATCTCCAGAATCATGATGGGCAATTGTTTATGTCTACACCTTAGCAGAATTCAGGCTTCTTTCCTCCTTCTAGCCTGGTGGTCTCTGATGAGCTCTACAAAGGTGGTTGAAGTTTGGGGAAGGGCTATTATCATTTAAGCTGCCTTAAGCCCATCAATAATTAAGGAAGCTTGAATGCTAAATGCAAGAAGGTGTTGGCTGAATCAGATCTCCCCCACTGCCAGAATTTTCTCAGTGATATAATTTATGCAAAGAGATAATTATTTTCACTTCACCACATCAAGTTTGGTAAATGGCCTATAATTTTCTTTGTGTTCAAACTCTGTTCCATCTACTTTGACTGAAGTTTTTTCTAACAACAAAGATAACTTAGGAAAAATAAAACCATTTACAACACTTAAAAGTTTTATTCATCCTTCTCTCCATTTTCAAATGCCTTTCTCACTATTTTCTACTCATCTAGGCCACATCTATTCATCAAGACTAATCTCACTTCTACTCTTTCTGTATCCTAAAAAGGCTACCCTGTATTTTTTCTCTTGCCTTCATTAATCATGTTAGCCCTGAAAGGTGGTGATGATTGTGACAAAGGAAAGCTTTCCGTTTGCCCTCTGAAAGTTCACTGATATATCAACTAACAAAGGGCAGATTAGTTGGAGAAAAGTCGTACAAATTAACATGCAAACAGAGTGATTACCTTAACTAGTAAGTTTGCTGTATTTAATATGTTTTCAATGAGGTTCAGAAGTTTATATACAATCTTGAGGATACAGATATAATGGGGGGCTTAGATTATGGGAAAACGGGTTATTGGAGGGAGAGAAAAGGAGGCCTGGCTAGCAAAGGTAGTGGAATCTAAAATGTTTAGCTCATAGAAGTAGAGAGTAGAATGTGGTTATCTAAGGCTGTAGCAGGGGGTTGTGAGGAGGCAGACAGGGAAAGGAGAGATGTGGGTTAAAGGGTATAATGATTCAGTTAGAAAGAAGGAATAGGTTTTGGTGATCTAATACACATTACTATAGCTAATAATAATGTATTGTATACTTCAAAACAACTTAAAAGGGGCATTTAAGCATCTCATGACAAAGAGACAGTATTTGAGGTGATAAATACGTTGTTAAGCGTTATTAGACTGCTGCACAATGTATGCATGAATAAAAGCATTATATTGTTTCCCATAAATGTATTCAATTATTATTTGTCAATTAAAAATAAAACTAAAAAATAATCCCCTTTGAACTTGTCACTATTTTACAGATGGAAGAAGTTAAACATTAGGAAAGATAACTAAATTAAAGACCCTTAATTAAGTGTTTACACTGAAATTAAGTATCAGAGTTCAGAGCTTAAATTAGTAACTACACCACAAAACCTCCTTTCAAATTTCATTATTTTCACAAAATAATTAAAGCAGTATTGAATGGTAGTTTTTTGATATCTCTTGTGATTTTGTCATTTGTTTTATTAAAAATAGGCTATTTCTGTTGGCACGTATATATAAGGGAAAAAATTATTCCTGGCTTCACCACACTGAATTTTTTACATAACTAGTATTCATTTTCTAGGGTTGACATAACAAAATATCACAGACTTGGTGACTTCAACAACATACACTGATTTTCTTACATTTCTGGGGTCACAAGCCCAAAATCAAATAAATTTTAGAGTTTTAGATGAAAGTGGCTTACATTTTTATGATCTCATAATTTGTTATTATTAAATAACAAAAACACTTAACATTATTGCTACCAGTGGCAAATCTGTACGGGTCTGCAACAGTTCAATTCTTGCCTCCTCAGAGGAAAGAATTCAGCCAAGGGGCAGAAGCGGATTTAAGGCAGAGGGAGAGACTGAGGCAAGTTTTAGAGCAGGCATGAAAGTTTATTTAAAAGTTTAAAAGCAGGAATGAAATGAAGCAAAGAACAATTGGAAGAGGGCCAGGTGGGTTCCTTGAGAGATTCAAGTGCCCTGCCTGACTTTTGACTTGAGATTTTATACATGGGCACGGTTCTAGGGTGTGCATTTCTTCTCCCCTGATTCTTTCCATGGAAAAGTCTGTCCACACACATGGTGTCCTGCCAGCACATGAGAGGACTGCATGCACAGTGTGTTTACTGAATGCGTGCACATGCTCACTTGAGGTGTTTTTCCCTTACCAGTCAAGTGTTCCTAGAGGAAGGTCATATGCCAGTTAAACTTTGCCATTTTGTCTCTTAGTGCACATGCCTGGGCCTGCTCACCCAACTGCTGACATCTTATAAGGAAGCTGCTGATCACTAGCTGCAGGTATTTTATATCTATTGGGAGACTGCCTTTCCCTGATGCTGCTGTGATCAATTGTTATTTTAGAGAGACAGTTTAACAACTGCCTGACCATCATCTGATCATTGTGTGACATTTACTGGGGGTTCTCTGCCCTGCTCATGTCTGCCCAGATACCTGCTATAACATTTCACCCTTCAAGAGTCTAACACCCAATTTTTTTTGAAATACGGACAAAAGTCAGACTTCTGTAACTGCTTCATACAGACAGACGGGTTGTAGTGGTTGCTCTGTGTGTCTTGGGCTCTTGCTAGCTGTCAGGGCAGCATGCCTTTATCGGTTGGTGAAAGCAATATCTATCCAGGTTCAAGGGAGACAGGGTCAGGGGTTTGCCTCTGTCATCTACCACTGATGAACAGTCTAAAGATTATCTGTAGAAGAGAATACTTCTCTGTAGAAGGGAATATTGAGAAGACAATATTCCTCACTGAGAATCATCTGGAGCATGGTGGCCGGAAGGTTAAAATATATACATCAGGTTATTAGATTTAGAAGACAAGAACCAAAAAGGAACAAAGTAGGATACTTAAAAGGGGGTCTATAAAGTAAAGAACCCAGGAACACCATTTAATCAACCCTGGGAGGCTTGTTCCCATAAACTGGAGGCTTTATTTAGTTGTCTGATATTGTCTTGTACTTTTCCCAACTGACTTACCCCAAAGCAACATTTTTTTCATCATAGACTAAACAAATTTCTCCCTGTGCTGCCATTAATATGTCTAGTCCTCATTGACTGTGGAGGACTAAGGCTGCTAAAGAGTCAATTTGTTTTTGCACAGTTGTTGAGTTTATAGCCATGGCACCAATGTTGTTGGCTATTTCCTTTGAGAGTTGGCTACAGGTCATTGAGGCTTTTGTGATTCCAGTAATTCTGGTTCCCCATTCCAGCTATAATTCTGAATCTCATGAGAAGGAGAACTAACTGGATAACCCTCTTCACCCTTGGCAAGATGTAATGCCTGTAGATTGGTACTTGAAGAGAAAAATTGGCGGGGGCTATGAAGTTGTCTGGGAATACATAGCCTATGATACAAGTTCTAGTCCAGTTAGTCAGGAAGCATTGTTAAAATTATTGTCCACAAATATAGAAGGTTTGCTGGGTTTTAAGACAAGTGAATATATCAAAATGCAACAAAAGTCTGACTTTATTTTCAGCATAGCTAGGGGGCATGGCTAAATCTGTATGTCCCCAGGCCTTACCTAAAATGTAATGCCTTTAAATTAGGCAAGTTATACAGTCATTAAGAGTCATGGTAGTAGTTTATGACCTTAAAGCATTTAGAAGACCTGATAACTTTTAAAATTGTACATTTCTTTCATAAATTCCCTTTCACAAATTTTTTTATACCTTACATAGTCCATCTATGACATGCCAGGACTTTTTGACTTGTCCTAAACATCTCTTTTTTTAAACAACCAATCATTTTATTTTAGGACAAGAATTTACCAAAAAAATTGTTTTCTTTATAAAATCTCTTTTTAACATTTCTTACCAAAAATTTCTCTTTTGTTTTATAACGTTTGAATTAGGTAAAAGTCTTTTTCCTTCTGTTAGGAAGTTATAGTTTATGCCACATGTTACTGTGTGAGTCCTTTGAATCGGGAGCAGATAAAGAGATTATCTACATACTCTAGAAGCTATCCCCCCTCAATATATTCCTCAGATTTCTTGCTAAGGCTTTTCTGAGTAAGTGTGGGCTATTTTATAAGTTCCTCATGTGGGGCTGTCCACGTTAAAGTTATTGGCTAAGGATTTAGGTAGCATTTCTGGAAGAAATAGGGCTATTAGATGAAAAGATGAATTCAGAGGTTGGGAAAGTATTAATCAGGCACCCATCTTGGAAAATATATATTTGCCTCAAAGGTATGCGGGTTATTTAGGCATTACCAGGAACCGGTGGGAGAATGGTAATTAGTCCCTTAAGTAATGTAAAGGGGTATGAATCTTTTCTTTTGGATGGAGGGTCTGCCATTTACCCCCATTACCTGACAAGATTTGGAGAACAGTTGCTCAGAAAAGGAGCTTAACACATAGTAGGCAACTCTTGAACCCAAAAGGAAAATGTATAATTTTATTCCTTGCCTCCAGAGTTGCCCTTGGCTTTGTCTTCTTGGTGATGATGTCTCATTTGGAAGCCAGCCAGAGGAAAGAGCCCCTTCAGCTCAAGGCCATCAGGGGTGGGGATTCTTTTCCAGGGGCCCTTTAGCAGTCAGGGGAGTCCCATTTCCAGCAGCCGAGCTTGTGGAAGAGGGAGCAAGCCATGCGGGACTTTTTCTCATTTATCCCATTGGGGCAGCTTGCCTTCCAGTTGCCTGGCTTACAGGACCCATGGCAGTTACCTCAGAGGGTATTCTGAGAGCAACATGAAGGGGCCTGGTGGGCTTGTAAAGTTGCCAGTTGTTGAGCTTGTCTCTTGTCACTCCATTTCTCCTTCTCCTTAGCCCTGTCCTCCTTGTGCTCTTCTCAGTTATAAATGACTGAGGAGGCTAATTTGAGGACTTTCTGCCTAAGGACACTGGGCTCTAAGGCTGACTTCAATTTTCTCCCAGTTCATGAGAATGCATTAGAGGGGACAGGTCCTGCAGTATGGAGACCCAGTTACCCATTTCTGAAGAGAGAATAGAGATGATAAAGGAAAAATAAGGGATGCTCTTTTATTTCCCTATTACTCTTTCCTGAAGTGGGCATCCTTCATTCATCTTTGGGGTTCTGGAATGAACTGGTCTTACCAGGTATCCTTAATCTTGATCTCATCTCATCTTACGAAGGAAAAATTACCCACTTGAGAACAGAGGAGATAACTGAATGGACGAGAGGCCTCCATTTATCCTTGGGGTTCTAGAAGGAACAAATCTTACTGACGTACTCTTAACCTTGCTTCATCTCTGTTCTAATGGTAATCCATTGGAACTAGCCTTCTTGTTGAAGAAGAGATGAACCAACCTTCATCTCTGTCCTGTGGGTACTTTAGTCTCCTGTGCCTGTGACCTTGGGCTGGCCTATATCCTTGTCTCCATGACCTTATAGTGACTCTAGTTTGGAGTATTCAAGCAACAAAATGATTATCTATTTTATCAGATTCCCACTCTTATATATTTTTTTAAGTAGACCAAAAGCCTATTTTTCATCCTACTGCTGCAAGGGCACTTGACTTGCCTCCCTTTGACTATATAGTCTTGAAGGTCCTGATGCATATTAAGAAGGGCATGGAGATGATTAGAGGAATGGCTGAAAAAATGTGTTTCGGGTTCTTCATCCTCCTGGGGTAACATGCAGAACAGATGCTTAAACACACAGTCCATTTGCTACAGAAGGAAGTGGGAGGAAGTGAGATGGATACTCATGGAAAGGCTTCATAAGCCTGCAAAAACAGCAGCCCCTGAATTTGAGAGGGCAGTGTTTATTTTCCCCCTTGACATGAAGGAGAAACATTTGGAGGACTTGAGGCCTCGGATAGGGCTTGCAAATGGCAAAGGAAGAATTTTCCCTCTTCACAAAGGGTACTAACTCAAACAAAAAGCAAGTAGGTGGACACCTTAAAGGGTCATAGAGTGAGGTCTTTTGCAGGTGGGCAAACCACTTCGAAAGTCACCAAAAAACTTGGCACTGGATTGTAACAGGTATGAAAACCATACGGTAAATCACAAGGAGCTGGCAGAGCCAATCACTATTTGTAATGGCAATGAGCCAACAGACAGGCAAAGGGTTGGAGGTCATCCAAGCTGCTAGGATGTATAGGACATCCTACCTGTATAGGATATAGGACAAGAATAAATCTCAGAGGACATCTGCAAGGGAGCCTATGTCTAGGCTATGAGGCAAACACAGCATGAGCTGCAGGCACATGAATAACACACAAGAATTGTGTGTTTAAGGGAGAGAAGGAAGTCACATGGCATGCAAAGTGAAAGCAGAGAAAAGGCAGACTTCCTCCCAAGATGGACAGCATGGTGGGTGTGCAATACCATTTCAGAATACACGCAGAAAAAGCAGGAGGATAGGTAGTGCCGGTTTTGGGGAGGTATTTGGTTTTAATTGAGAAAACAGGGAAAACCCTAAACATTACACAGTTTTAGGATTTAGCCCTACTACTATTGTGAGCCTCCTTTCCAGGAGGGCCATTAGTGTCTCAGGTCTTCTTGGTGTGGACTACAAAGTCCTCCCCACCCCCACAAGCCAACCCACCAGGGTGAGCAAAGACATTGTGGCCAGAAGGAATCATTCTGGGGGCTTGTTAGTAAGGACAGTGAAGGGGGAGAAGGAAACAGGAGAAGGTGTATTAGTCCGTTTGGATGCTGCTGATAAAGACATACCTGAGACTGGGCAATTTACAAAGGAAAGAGGTTTATTGGTCTTACAGTTCCACATGGCTGGGGAGGCCTCACAATCATGGTGGAAGGCGAGGAGGAGCAAGTCACAGCTTACGTGGATGGCAGCAGGCAAAAAGAGAGCATGTGCAAAGAAACTCACTTTTTAAAACCATCAGATCTCGTGAGACCCATTCACTATCACAAGAACAGCATGGGAAAGACCCGCCCCCATGATTCAACCATCTCCTACTGAGTCCTTCCTATAACACATGGGAATTATGGGAGCTACAAAATGAGATTAGGGTGGAGACACAGAGCCAACCATATCAAAAAGCAAGGAACAGAGGTTTCTTACCACTAGGGAACATATCCAAGTCACAGCACCGAAGTATTTTACCAGCAGTGAATACATATAGGTCTGCAGCAACTTGGTTCTTGACTCCTTGGAGGAAATAATTTGGCCAAGAGGCAAACGTAGATATAAGGCAGAGAGAGAGACTAAGGCAAGTTTTAGGGCAGGAGTGAGTTTATGTAAAAGATTTAGAACAAGAACAAACGAAAGTAAAGTGCCCTTGGAAGAGGGCCAAATGAGTGAGTTACTTGAGAGATCCAAGTATCCCGTCCAACTCCTGACTTGGCGTTTTATACATTGGCATGGTTCCAGAGTTTGCATTTCTTCTCCCCAGATTCTTTCCTTAAAGCAGGTTGCCCACATGCATGGTGGCCTGCCAGCATGAGGGGCCACAGGTGCAGGGTGTTTACTGAAGTTGTACACATGCTTACCTGAAATGCTTTTCCCTTACCAGTGGACTGTTCCCGGAGGAAGGGCATATGCTGGTTAAAACTGACCATTTTGCCTCTTAGTGTGCATGCTTGAGCCTGCTCACCCGAGTCCTGAGATCTTATCAAGAATCTGCTGATAACAAGCTTCAGGTGTTTCCTATCTAATGGAAGACTGCCTTTCCCTGGCATGAGCTGTGATCATTTATTATTTTAGAGACAGTTTAATGACCGACTGACCATCACCTGATGGTCGTCAGACATTCCTCAAGGGAGGAATCCTCTCCTGGCCTTCTCATGACTGCCTGGCTACCTACTCTAAAAATATCCTAAATGTTAAAAACATATATGTGTTCATAGTTGTCCATATGCTTTGTATTTTATAGGAGAATTGTAGACTTTTGCTTTACGTTATCCTTATAGAGCCGTGTGCTGCATAACAACATTTTAGTCAACTACAGACTGAGTATACCATGGTAGTCCCATGAAACCTGAACAATTCCTATTATTTAGTGACATCTTAATAATCCTGACTCAGTTTGGATCTAGGCTAATGTATATTTTCATGTCTTAGTTTTTAACAAAAAATGTTTAAAAAGTAAAATAAATAAATAAAAAACTTAAAAATAGAAAAATGGTTATAAAATATGGACATAAAGACAATATATTTTTGTGCAACTGTGCAATATGTTTGCCTCTCGAGTCAAAAAATTAAAGATTATTATAGAAAAAATAAAAATAAAGATAAAAATTATCTTTCTTCAATAACAAATTAGCTTATTGTAACTAAAGCTGTTACAGTAAGCTGTCTCATTTATTATTAAAGAAAGATAAATTTTAAAATAAATTTCACTGCTTATAAAGTCCACAGTAGTGTGGAGTAATGTTGTAGGCTGCCACATTTACACACCACTTACTCATTCACCCACAGAGAAACTTTTAATCCTGAAAACTCCATTCATAGTAAATGTCCAATACTGATACCCCATTTTTTATATTTTATAATGTATTTTCCTGTACTTTATGTTTAGATATGTTTAGCCAGACAAATCCTGTTGTGTTACAATTGTCTACAGTATTCAGTACAGTAACATGTTGTACAGGTTTGTAGCTGAGGAGCAATAGGCTGTACTGTATAGCCTATGTGTGTAGGAGGTTATGTCATGTAGGCTTGTGTAAATACATTCTATGATGTTTGCACAAGAAAATTGCCTATTGATGCGTTTTTCAGAAGGAATTCCTGTTGTTAAGCAACTTGTGTCTGTATATATAGTTTATCTTTGTATGTTTGTCTGTATATATACATGTGTGTATATAAAAATGAAAGCAGGTTCTAGAGGTCTAATAACTTGGATCCTGTCTATGGTTACCTCATTTGGCATAGTATTTAGCTTGCTTCTAGATTTCTGGGTAGATATCCTTTTAGAATCATAAGAATGGGTAAGACGCCCTGAAACTTAAAATTCTTACATACATGTGAAGAAAATGTCACATTTTATTATTAAAATTGTATTTTAAATCATAAGAAATGGGCATATTTTAAAATTGGGAGTTAGTAGTAAAGGCAGTATCTGTACGATGAGGTTCAAAAGGCTGGAGGAGCAACAGAGCAGGGAATTACGGGGCCGAAGGGGAACTCCAGAAGACAAACAGTAGCACCAATAATAATTTAATTGAGACTACCTCTGCATAACAAACAGTGAAGGGTAATACATGAATCTTAGCATTTGCGTCCTGCATGCGTTTTAACTGAATTTTTGTTAAAGATATGACATATCAGTTTTTTCAAGAAAATAAGTATGTAAGAACTTGGGAGGCAAGCATAACATCAAAATCCTTAAAGAATACAGAAAAGATAAATCAGGGGTCTGAAACCCACTGTAAAATTGAAGATTTTATAGAATTACACCACAATTTTAGCTAGCATATTTTTACCTACAGGAATGTTGATAAATACTAAATAAAATTCTGCTTCTGTCATTAGTATTTTTAGTGGTGCCATGTAATACTGTTTGGAGAATAGAGGCATTTAATAATTAAGCAGAGTCTAAGGGGAGCAAGATGGCCGAATAGGAACAGCTCCAGTCTCCAACTCCCAGCGCGAGCGACACAGAAGACCGGTGATTTCTGCATTTTCAACTGAGGTACTGGGTTCATCTCACTGGGGAGTGCC
>NW_012099000.1:0-2104 GCF_000951045.1 Mandrillus leucophaeus
AGATGACTACAAACATAACAGTAGAGATGTTGACTAAAATTAAATAAATGAGCCTGGAGTGCCAGACAGAGCTCTGGACTGAAATATATAACTTTAGGATTTCGGGAGAGAGGTTGCAGTGAGCCGAGATCACACCACTGTACTCCAGCCTGGGTGACAGAGTGAGTGAGATGTTGTCTCAAAAAAATAAATAAATAAATAAATAAATAAATAAATAAATAAATAAATGTGGGATTTGCCAGCACAGAGATGGTATTTCAAGCTTGAGACTGGTGAGATCACCAAGGGAATGAGTGTAGACAGAAAACAGAAGGCCAGGGAGTAAGTCCTGGGCATTTCATTCTTTAGAGGCTGAGTGGATATGGAGGAAACCACAGCAGTCAGTGAAACAGAAGGAAAACTAGGACACTGTGGTGTTTTAGAAGCCAAGGGAAGGTCCACGCATGGTGGCTCACACCTGTAATCCCAGCACTTCGGGAGGCTGGGGCGGGTGGATCACTTGAGGCCAAGAGTTTGAGACCAGCCTGGCCAACATGGAGAAACCCACATCTCTACCAAAAAATACAAAAATTAGTTGGGCATGGTGGCCTGTGCCTGTAGTCCCAGCTATTCCAGAGGCTGAGGCACCAGAATCACTTGAATCTCAGAAGCAGAGGTTGCAGTGAGCAGAGATCACACCACTGCATTCCAGTCCAGGCAACAGAGAAGACTCTGTCTCAAAAAAAAAAAAAAAAAAAGCCAAAGGAAGAAAGTATTAAAAGGAGCCAGGCACATTGGCTCACGACTGTAATCCCAGAACTTTGGAAGGCCGAGATAGGCGGATCACCTGAGGTCAGGAGTTCGAGACCAGCCTGGTCAATGTGGTGAAACCCTGTCTCTACTAAAAATACAACAATTAGCTAGGCGTGGTGGCGGGCACCTGTAATCCCAGCTACTTGGGAGGCTGAGTGAACCTGGGAAGCAGAGGTTGCAGTGAGCAGAGATTGCAGCCTGGGTGACAAAGTGAGAATCCATCAAGAAAGAAGAGAGAGAGAGAGAGAGAGAGAGAGAGAGAAAAGAGAAGAGAAGAGAAAGAAAGAAAAAAGAAAGAATTACAAAGAAGGAATGATCAGCTGTGTCTTGGGCAATTTAGAGGTTAAATAAAATATGAGGATTAAGAATTAATAATTAAAATGGGAAAAAATTTTGCAAATCATATAAGGGATTGTATCTAGAATAAATAAAGAACCCTTACAACTCCATGATAATAAATAGCACAATTTAAAAATCGGCAAAGGAACTCAATTGACATTTCTCCAAAGATACAGATGACCGATAAGCACATGAAAAGATACTCACCTCATTAGCCATCGGGAAAATGCAATCAAAACCACAATGAGACACTATTTCACACCCATCAGGATGGCTATAGTCAAAAAGGACAGTAATCAACAAGTGTTGGTGAGGATGTGGAGAAATTGGAGTCCTCAAACACTGCTAGTGAGAATGAAAAATGGTGCAGCTGCTTTGGAAAACAGTCTGACAGTTCCTCAAATGGCTAAACAAAAAAATTACCTTACAACCAACATTTCTACTCCTGAATGTATACTGAAGAGAAATGAAAACATATAGGCTAGGCGCGATGGCTCATGCCTGTAATCCCAGCACTTTGGGAGCTTGAGATAGGTGGATCCCTTGAGGTCAGGAGTTCGAGACCAGTCTCACCAACACGGCAAAACTCCATCTCTACTAAAAATACAAAAATTAGCCAGGAGTAGTGGTGCACACACCTGTAATTCCAGCTACTTGGGAGGCTGAGACAGGATAATCACTTGAACCCAGGAGGCAGAGGTTGCAGTGAGCCAAGATTGCACCATTGCACTCCAGCCTTGGTGACAGAGCCAGACTCCATCTCTAAATAAATAAACAAACAAACAGTTTTAAAAAATGGATGAATTATATGTTACGTGAATTATATCTCATTGAAGTTGTTCTTTTATAAAAATAATTGGCTGGGCACAGTGGCTCACGCTTATAATCCCAGCACTTTGGGAGGCCAAGGTGGGTGGATCACCTGAGGTCAGGAGTTCAAGACCAGCCTGGCCAACATGGTGAAACCCTATTG
>NW_012099001.1:0-1215 GCF_000951045.1 Mandrillus leucophaeus
GTCTCGGCCTCCCAAAGTGCTGGGATTACAGGCTTGAGCCACCGCGCCTGGCCAATATTGAATGTTTTTGATAGCCATCTACAAAGAGATCTTGAAATAGATAATGCTAACGACCATGGATGATTTAAATTTCCTCTGTCGAATAGTTTTTCACAGAAGGTTTAATTTCAAGACAGGGGTCAAGTCCTACAGAGTTTGGATCTGAAACTAGAGAAATTGTTGCTGGAGAGGTGAGGAAGTCCAGCTAGACAGGAAAAGTCAGTTATTCTGAGAGAAAATGACAGGTAACTGATCATCCTCCAGAGTTGTAGTAAAGGTGACATAGTTGGCATATGAGGCACAAATAACAGGGACCTCCAGGAAGGAATTTGCTGAGATGTATTAAGCTGGTAGGCTACTACTTGTTAAGACATAAGAGTAAACAGGAATCCAGCCCTGTGCCATACGGTTTGAAGTTAGGAATCAGGTCTCTGGCAGCAGAGATGGGAACATGAGAAAATCAGACTTCCAATCCTGAAGTCATTGAAGTGCTTGGTTGTTTATCAAGATCAGGACTGATATTAGAGTCCAAATAAGTAACTGAGTCATAAGGTAAGGATTTGATCTCAAGAAGAAACTAAATTCCTGAAACTGTGACATAAAGTAAAACTACAAGAGTAGCCAGATGAACTTGATTATTGATTGCAATCATGACTTCCTTCTCCAACAAGGCTTGGAGTATTTCTTTTTTTTTTTTTTATTGCCCTAGTACATAGACCATTGCATCACCCTGCCTGCCCACAGTCATAAGTTGTGCTGTTGCAGAGAACATCATCGGTGTGTCCCGATGATGGGGGTACAGGCCTGCGGTGAAACAGCCAGGGTTTGAAGCCCAGCACTGCCATTTATTTGTTACATGACCATGAAAAAGGTGCTCTGCCTCTTTTTTTTTTTAATTTTTCTGCTGACTTTTTTTTTTTATTACTATTATACTTTAAGTTCTAGGGTACATGTGCATAACGTGCAGGTTTGTTACATATGTATACTTGTGCCATGTTGCTGTGCTGCACCCATCAACTCTTCAGCACCCATCAACTCGTTGTTTACATCAGGTATAACTCCCAATGCAATCCCTCCCCCCTCCCCCCTCCCCATGATAGGCCCCGGTGTTGATGTTCCCCTTCCCGAGTCCAAGTGATCTCATTGTTCAGTTCCCACCTATGACGTATGTTTATT
>NW_012099002.1:0-1197 GCF_000951045.1 Mandrillus leucophaeus
CCGAGACAGGCGGATCACCTGAGGTCGGGAGTTCGAGACCAGCCTGACCAACATGGAGAAACCCCGTCTCTACTAAAAATACAAAATTAGCCAGGCATAGTGGCTCATGCCTGTAATCCCAGTTACTCAGGAGGCTGAGATGGGAGAATTGCTTGAACCTGGGAGGCAGAGGTTGCAATGAGCTGAGATCTCGCCATTGCACTCTAGCCTGGGCAACAAGAGGGAAACTCCGTCTCAAAAAAAAAAAAACAAAAAACAAAAAACAAAAAACCACACACACACACAATTTAGTGTTCCATTTTGTAATCTGATAGTATAACATTTGCATAATGTCCAAAATGATCATGTTTAATGGTTGCATAAGAAGTCCACTGAAGCGGGGTGCAGTGACTCACATCTGTAATCCCAACACTTTAGGAGGCCAAGGTGGGTGGATCACGAGGTCAGGAGTTCGAGACCAGCCTAACCAACATAGTGAAACCCCATCTCTACTAAAAATACAGAAAATTAGCTGGGCGAGGTGGCATATACCTGTAATCTCAGCTACTCGGGAGGCTGAGGCAGGAGAATCACTTGAATCAGGGAGGTGGAGGTTGCAGTGAGCCGAGATCGCGCAACTGCACTTCAGCCCGGGAGACAGTGTGAGACTCAGTCTCAAAGAAGAAGAAGAAGAAAAAAAAGAAGTCCACTGAATGAATGTACATGCTTAGGCAGGCATTCAAATTTTTATTTACCTCTATTATAAATAACACTGGAATGGGCATCTTTGAGCCTTTTACTTCTCTCTGTCTCTGTCTTTTATTTCCCTTAGGCTAAATTTCCAGGAAAATTGGACGTTTGGCTTTAACTTTCCACAAAGTTGGTCTTAAGACACAATTAGGGCTGGGATCAGTGGCTCATGTCTGTAATCCCAGCTCTTTGGGAGGCCAAGGTAGGAGGATCACTTGAGCTCAGGAGTTCGAGACCAGCCTGGGCAATATGATGAAACCTTGACTCTAAAGAAACAAAACAAAGCAAAACAAAACAAAACCAAAACATAAAAAAATTAGCCAGGAGTGGTGGCTTGCACCTGTGGTCCTAGCTACTCAGGAGGCTGAGGCAGGAGGCTCATTTGAGCCCAGGAGGCAGAGGTTGTAGTGAGCTGAGATCATGCCACTGCACTTCAGCCTAGGTGACAGAGTAAGACCCAATCTCAGA
>NW_012099003.1:0-1021 GCF_000951045.1 Mandrillus leucophaeus
TCTGAGAACAGATATTTCAGATCCCTTTGAAGTCTAGGGAGTCAAAAAAAATATCCTCCGATAACAAAGAGGAAGAAGCTCTCTGAGAAATTTCTTTGTGTTCTCTGAAATCATCTCACAGAGTGACAGTTTTCCCCTCAAGAATCCTTTGGCTGAAACAGTTCTTGTGGAATTTGCAGAGTGATATTTGGAAGCCCATAGAGGGCACTGGTGAAAAAGGAAATATCCTCAGATGAAATCTGGAAAGAAGCTCACTGAGAAACTGCTTAGTGGACTGTTAATTCATCTCAAAGAGTTACAGCTTTCCCCTAAAGAAGCCGCTGGCTAAACCTGCTCTTGTAGAATTCGCAAAGTGATATTTGCAAGCCCATAGAGGGTTATGGTGAAAAAGAAAATATCCTCAGGGAAAAACTGGAAAGAAGCTTTCAGACAAACTGCTTTGTGATGTGTGACTTCCGCTCACAGAGTTACATCTGTATTTCGTGGATCTCTTTGCTAGAATTATTTCTTTGGAATCTGAGAACAGATATTTCTGATACCTTGGAAGACTATAGAGCCAAAGTAAATATACTCCGATAACAGAGAGAAAGAACCTTTCTGAGAAACTTCTTTGTGTTCTGTGAAATCATGTCACAGAGTTACAGCTTTCCCCTCAAGAAGCCTTTCGCAAAGGCAGTTGTTCTGGAATTTGCAAAGTGATATTTGGAAGTCAATAGAGGGCGCTGGTGAAAAAGGAAATTATCCTCCGATGAAATTTGTAAAGAAGCTTTCTGAGAACCTGCATAGTGTTCTGTTAATTCATCTCACAGATATACAGCTTTCCCCTCAAGAAGTCGCTACCTAAGCCTGTTCTTGTGGAATTCGCAAAGTGATATTTGGAAGCCAATAAAGGGCTATGGTGAAAAAGAAAATATCCTCAGAGAAAAACTGGAAGAAGCTTTCTGAGAAACTGGTTTGTGATGTGTGACTTCCGCTCACAGTGTTACATCTGTATTTCGTGGATCTCTTTGCTAGCCTTATT
>NW_012099004.1:0-1010 GCF_000951045.1 Mandrillus leucophaeus
ACGCTTCGAGGACACTCTTCCTTGTAGTTTTAGGTGCACATCCTCTCCTCCTCCCGGTTGTTCTCACATTAAACGAGCACTAGTGGCCCGATGTGAGGTAACACCATGAGAATTTTCCTAGTCTGTTCCCTAGAGCGCTTCAGAGCCACCAGGAGCTCTGGATAAAATTGAACAGGGATGAAATTGCTGCCTGACCTGAGAATTGGCCTACGGGGTTGTGATTCCAGGATTTCGGGTCTGTGGGATAAGTTGAAATTGTCAATAATTTGGCGTTGTCTGAGTAGTTTTACTTTTTTTTTTTTAACTGAAGGTGAAATTCACACAACGTAAAATTTACCATAAAGTGGTCATTTCGGTGGCATTTAGTGAATTCACAATGCTGTGCAACGACCACCTCTGACTAGTTCCAAAACATTTTCCTCATTCCAAAAGAAAAACCCCATACCCATTGAGAAGTTTCTTCCCTTTGCCCTCTTGCCCCAGCCCCTGGCAATCACCAGTCTACTTCTGTCTCTATAGTTACTTATTTTAGATACTTCATATAAACGGAATCACAGTGTGTGGACTTTTGTGTCTATCTTTCACTTAGCATATTTTCAAGGTTCACCCTCAGGTAGCATGTAACAGACTTTATTCCGTTTTATGACTGCATAGTATTCGATTGTGTGTGTATCGTGTATGCCACAGTTTATTCATCTATCTATAGACATTTGGGCTGTTTGCATCTTTTGGCTTTGTGAATAATGCTACTATGAACATGCATGTACATGCGTTTGAGAACCCATTTTTATTTTGGGAGGGTACGTACACAGGGGTTGAATTGTTGGATCACATGGTAATTCAATTTTTTTTTTTTTTTTTTTTTTTTTTGAGACGGTATCTTGCTCTGTCGCCCAGGCTGGAGTGCAATGGCCTGATCTCAGCTCACTGCAAGCTCCGCCTCCGGGGTTCACACCATTCTCCTGCCTCAGCCTCCTGAATGGCTGGGACTACAGGCTCCCGCTGCCACG
>NW_012099005.1:0-1046 GCF_000951045.1 Mandrillus leucophaeus
TATATAAATTCCGCTGTGCAGTGTCCAGGCAATGCCACTCCTCCAGAGAGAATTCTATGGCCACATCTCTAAATTGCAATGGTCCCTGAAAAACACACACACACATATTTACTAAATAGCCATGAGTGGAATTTTTAATTTGACTTAAGGTGAAATTACAGAGTAAAGAGAACTGGTTCTGACTCATAGGACTGCCTAAAATTATCCAATAAAATATTTTTAAACACAAAAATATTCTCTAATGTATTCTCTGAGAAAAAAGAGCAGCACAAGATCCACAACATCAGTTTATATATGATATTTTTCTAGATAATAGAATATAAAATTAAGGCCATGAACATGTACATTTTTGAGTGCTATATTTGCATCATATGGAATGAGTTGTGAAAATTTTTCAGATGCAAAAGACATCTTCAGTTAGAAGGTACCTCTCAAATTTTAATATACACAATAAGCTGAAAACTGTTGTGCAGGGTTTTTTTTTTTAATTCCAGAAGATCTGGCATAAAGTCTGACTTTTTGAATTTCTAAAGAGCTCATCTCTAATGCAAATGTTTTTGGCCCAAGAACGGTATTTTGTCAAACATCCAATAAATGGAAGAGCCTGTGTTTTTCCCAGTTTTTCTGGCCTGTAAACAAAGATAAGAACCTTCATTTTCCAAAGAAAAGTATGTAGCAAAAAAGAGAAAAAAGGACAGCTGCCAGATTAAATGTGATGCTTTATGCATATCAGCTGCATAAAAAAAATACTTAATAATGAAGAGAAAAATAATTAACTCTGTTGTAAAAAAATCTATCAGAGAGCCATGTCACCAAGTGAATCATTAACCATTAACTTCGCTAGGACAAATTTTTATGATGTACTAATGCACATCACAGCATCACGGCTGAAATATTCCTCCCAAAGAAAGTAAATAAAATTCTGAATTTAGGCCGGGCGCGGTGGCTCAAGCCTGTAATCCCAGCACTTTGGGAGGCCGAGGCGGGCGGATCACGAGGTCAGGAAATCGAGACCATTCTGGCTAACACAGTGAAACCCCGTCTCT
>NW_012099006.1:0-1352 GCF_000951045.1 Mandrillus leucophaeus
AAAAAAAAAAAAATATTCAACTAAAAAGAAGGCAGGAAAGAAGGTTCAAAGGAACAATAATAAAAACTGGTAGAAAAAGTTGACAGGTAGAAAACTGACATGAAAAAGATGGATGGGATTAGCATCAGAGGGAGACACTGCAGAAGGAAAGCTGGTAAACTTGAAGCAATAGGAATGGCAAATCCCTAAAACGAAAAACAGAAAAATTCCTGGGGGGAGAAAAGAAGAGCATCAATTGAGCGAGGGGATGAGGGGATGGTACTGTATTACAAGTCACTGGAATTTCAGAAGCAGAGGGAAAAAGGAACAGAAGGGAACTGCGGCCAGGCGCGGTGGCTCATGCCTGCAATCCCAGCACTTTGGGGGGTTGAGGCGGGTGGATCACTTGAGGTCAGGAGTTCAAGACCAGCCTGGCCAACATGGTGAAACCCCATCTCTACAGGCATGCTGGCGCACACCTGTAGTCGCAGCTACTCGGGAGGCTGAGGCAGGAGAATCGCTTGAACCCAGGAGGTGGAGGTTGCAGTGAGCCGAGATCACACCACTGCACTCCAGCCTGGGCAACACAGCAAGACTCCGTTGCATAAATAAATAAATAAATAAATAAAAATAAGGAAACTTCCTCACAGACTGGGAGAAAATATTTGTAAATCATACCTGATCGAGGAAATGTATGTAGAATATATAAAGAATATAATAATAAGAAAACCCAGTAAAATGATGAGAAAAGACTTGAGTGCTTCACAGATGTGTAAATGGATAATGCGCACATGAGAAGGTGCTCCACATCACTATTCATCCAGAAAATGTAAATTTAAACCACAGCGAGGTATACTCACGCTCTAGGAAGGCTAAAATTAGAAAGAATGATCAAATGCTGGTGGAGATGAGGAACAGCATCGAACACGGCAGCTAAATAAGTTATTAGCCTGCCACTTTAAAGTGACAATGTGTTGTCTCTAAATTTAAAAAATAATAAAGCGACTAAAAAATGGAACACCGTTTTCTTTTTTTGTAAAAATGCCTGAAAAAGAAATTGTGGTTATTTAGACTTGGGTACATGGAGACATTTCTTCACAAAGTAAGTCTGTGGCTTCCACGTGGCACCACTAGTAACAGCCAGCAACAGGTGAGACTGTTACTTTTTGCTACTGACAATTTTGTTTCTCTGTTGAGACAGGGTCTCGCTCTGTCACCCAGGTCCCCCAGGCTGGAGTGCAGCGGCACTATCAGATCTCACTGCAGCCTCAACCTCCTGGGCTCAAGTGATCCTCCCACCTCAGCCTCCCAAGCAGCTGGGACCCCAGGTATGTGCCACCATGCCTGGCTAATCTTTTTTTTTTTTTTTTTTT
>NW_012099007.1:0-1271 GCF_000951045.1 Mandrillus leucophaeus
GCGACAACTCCCGTGGCTCCGGGTCGGTTCAGCTGCCGGTAAGGCACCGGGAAGCGGTCAAAGTCACGCCGGCGGCCAATGCTGTAAGAGCACTTCCGGGGCAAAGGACGCAAGGAAAAAGAGAGTGAGGAAATGAAAGAGAAGCAACAGGACTGGAGGCGGAGCAGTGCCTACGCTGCTCGCGCGCCTTCTACCGACTTGGAAGAGAAAGTGCAATCGCTTTGCGTTTGCTCCCAGTAAGACGACACAGGTGTATGGGTGGGGGAAGGGAATCCTTCTTTGGTCTTCGTCTTCTTTTTCAAATATTACCTCTGTATTAAAATACAGCCTTTAAACATGGTTGTTAGGCCTGTAAAGCAATGTGGAGAAGTGTATATAACAGAATTTAAGTAGGTAAAAGGCAAAATTATCTATTACAAATATATATATATATGTGTATATATATGACATGGCCTGAAAAAGAAAGTGGAAAAAATATAGTGAATGAACTATCAATTACAACTACAAACATTTCAAAATGTTATTTGTTATTGTTCGATGTCAGATATTAATATCCAGTCCATATGGAAGACTGCATCCTTGACTATTCTGCTTGGGTGTGTTAGAGGCATGTTGAACTTAACAGGTCCAAAATTGAGCTTCGGATCTTCTTCCCCAAACCTTCTACAGTCTTCTCCAACTCATAAATGTAAGCTTTAGTGACTCTAGCCAAAAATGTTAGTTACCTTGACACCACGCTGTGACATCTCTGGTCTAATCAGTCAGCATATCCTGTAAGCTCTACTTTCAGAAAAATATCCAGAACTTGGCCGGGCGCGGTGGCTCACGCCTGTAATCCCAGAACTTTGGGAGACTGAGGTGGGCGGATGACGAGGTCAGGAGATAGAGACCATCTGGCTAACACAGTGAAACCCCGTCTTTACTAAAAATACAAAAAAAAAATTAGCCTGGCGTGGTGGCAGGCCCCTGTAGTCCCAGCTACTTGGGAGGCTGAGGCAGGAGAATGTCGTGAACTCGGGAGGCGGAGCTTGCAGTGAACCGAGATCGTGCCACTGCACTCCAACCTGGGCGACAGAGCTAGACTCTGTATTTAAAAAAAAAAAATCCAGAACTTCTCCGCACCTCTCAGTACTGCCATTTCTGGAAGGAACTATGGTAATAGCCTCGTAACCGATTGCACTGCTTCTATCCTTGCTGTTGTCAGTGGGCCGGTTCAGGTGCTTGACTTCGCCACAAGAATTTGAAAGCAAGTACAAAGTAAGAGTAGGCGA
>NW_012099008.1:0-2200 GCF_000951045.1 Mandrillus leucophaeus
CTGCTGCAGAAATTTGCATAAGTAACAAGGGGCTGAATGTTAATCACCAAGACAATGGGGAAAATGTCCCCAGGGCATATCTGATACCTTCACAGTAGCCTCTCCCATCACAGTCTCAGAGGCCTATGAGGAAAAATATGGTTTCCTGGGCTGGGCCCAGGGCACCCCTGCTGTGTGCAACCTAGAGACTTGTTGCCCAATGTCCCAGCCACTCTAGCCATGGCTAACAGGGGTAAAGGCACAGCTCAGGCTGAGGCTTCAGAGGGTTCAAGTCCCAAGCCTTGGCAGCTTCCACGTGGTGTTGAGCGTGCAGATACACAGAAGTAAAGAATTGATGTTTGGGAACCTCTACCTAGATTTCAGAGGATGTATGGAAATACCTGGATGTCAATGCAGAAATTTGCTACAGGTGTGAAGCCCTCACTGAGAACCTGTGAGAGCAGCAGACAAAGAAAATGTGGGGTCATAACCCCAGACAGAGTTAGGTCATAATCCCTAACATAGTCCCCACTGGCATGGCCTTGTGGAGCTGTGAGAAGAGGGACATCATCCTCTAGAACCCAGAATGGTAGAGCCACCAACAGCTTGCCCTGTGTGCCTGGAAAAGCCTCATGCACTCAACACTAGCCTGTGAAAGTAACCAGGAGTGGGGCTATATCCTGCAAAGCCATAAGGGAGCCAAAGTTCAAAGCCATGGGAGCCTACCTCTGGCATCCGCCTGACCTGGATATGAGAAATGGAATCAAAGAAGATTATTTTGGAACTTTAAGGTTGAATGACTGCTCTATTGGATTTTGGACTTGCTCGGGCCCTGTAGCCTCTTTGTTTTGACCAATTTCTTCCATTTGAAATGGGTGTATTTACCCGATGCCTGTAAACCCATTGTATCTAGGAAGTGATGTACTTGCTTTTGATTTTACAGTCTCATAGGTGGAAGAGACTTGCCATGTCTCAGATGACATTTTGGACTTGGACTTTTGAGTTAATGCAGGCATGAGTTACTACTTTCAGGGACTGTTGGGAAGGCACAATTGTGTTTTAAATTATGAGGATATGAGATTTGGGAGGAGCCAGGGATAAAATGATATGGTGTGGCTATATCCTCACCCAAATCCCACCTTAAATTGATAGTCCCATAATCCCATGTGTGGAGAGAGGGACACAGTAAGAGGTAATTGAATCATGGGGATGGTTACCCTCATGCTTCTGCTCTTTTGATAGTGGTGAGTTCTCATGAGATCTAATGGTTTTATAAGGGGCATTTTTATCTTTGCTCTTCACTTCCCCTTGCTGCTGCTATGTGAATAAGGATGTGTTTGTTTGGCCTTTTGACATGATTATAAGTTTCCTGAGGCTCTCCAGCCATGCTAAACTGTGAGTCAATTAAAGCTCTTTTCTTTACAAATTACCCAGTTTGGGGTATGTCTTTATTAGCAGCATAAGAATGGACTAATATAGGGTCCTACCACATAGGCATCTAGTCCCTGCATGACTGACTTCAGCTACTCAGGTTCCAGTCCCTTAGGATGAATACATTCAGCCACCATAAATCACAGTGTAAGCATAAACTACCTGATCACACTGGTCCTTCAGGACCAAAGCTTTAGGGATACATAAACACACTTATCAAACAAACAAAATATTCTAAGATCTCAGAGATCATCTTTCTTCCTAAACTGTCAAGCTACTCTGTTTTCCTGAATATGTAGAGTTTGAGCAACCTGCATATGCTGATTTAACCATTTCCTCCAGAAAAGTAAGTTTAAATAGAAGGAGCTACCATTTTTTTTAGGCTTTGATGTTCTCGAACTACAGGTTTTAAATAAATAAAACCTCACTCTTCTTGAAAATGATATGTGCAAATTTCAGTTTCCATGACTTAGAGAAAATAACACCAGCCCACAAACAACAAAGTGCAATTTTTAATTATCACAAAATGTAAACTGTAACTGCGTAAAGTATAAAGTTTGCTGCTGGTTCTGCAGCCCACAAATTACTATGTATACAGTAGACTCATGTCCTCATAAATGACTAATCACAGCTTTTCTTGTGATTCAGTTTACACACAGATAACAAATGTGTAGTGTTGTTTCCTTATCTCCTAGTGATAAACTTACATGACGTCTTACAAAAATGAAACCATATATTATATATAATACCATTATATATTAATATAGTATTTTAATAGAATATAGTATAT
>NW_012099009.1:0-1595 GCF_000951045.1 Mandrillus leucophaeus
CTCAGCTACTTGGGAGGCTGAGGTGGGAGAAATGCTTGAACCTACAAGGCAGAGGTTGCAGTGAGCAGAGATCACACTACTGCCCTCCAGCCTGGGTGACGGAGTGAAACCCTGTCTCAAAAAATAAAAATAAAAATTAGCAGGTGTAGTAGTACATGCCTTTGTCCCAGCTACTCAGTCTCTACTGAGGTGGGAGCATCACCTGAGCCTGGGGAGATCGAGGCTGCAGTGAGCCATGGCTGCACCACTGCACTCCAGCCTGGGTGAAAGAGCAACACCCTGTGAGGAAAAAAAAAAAAAAAAGACCCACATAAAAATACTGGACAGGTAGCCAGAAGAGAGTCAGTTATAAACAGAAATGTGCAATTGTGCTTCACAAGGGCATGCAGCATTTTGTTTTAATCCACAGCCCTGCAGCTGATGGTGTCCAGTGAGAGTTTCATCTTTGACAATGTCACCATCTCCCTGACGTGGCTTCTCTCACCCTACATAGGCTGTCTCTTATACACATCTAGATGTGTATAAGAGACAGGATCACGCTACTGCCCTCCAGCCTGGGTGACAGAGTGAAACCCTGTCTCAAAAAATAAAAATAAAAATTAGCGGGTGTAGTAGTACATGCCTTTGTCCCAGCTACTCAGTCTCTACTGAGGTGGGAGGATCATCTGAGCCTGGGGAGATCGAGGCTGCAGTGAGCCATGGCTGCACCACTGCACCCCAGCCTGGGTGAAAGAGCAACACCCTGTGAGGAAAAAAAAAAAAAAAGACCCACATAAAAATACTGGACAGGTAGCCAGAAGAGAGTCAGTTATAAACAGAAATGTGCAATTGTGCTTCACAAGGGCATGCAGCATTTTGTGTTTTAATCCACAGCCCTGCAGCTGATGGTGTCCAGTGAGAGTTTCATCTTTGACAATGTCACCATCTCCCTGACGTGGCTTCTCTCACCCTACATAGGAAACCTGTCCTGTATAATTAGTACAGGAGACGGCCACATTTTCGATCCCTACAACCCGCCGAGGTAAGAGAAATCTCTGAGCCTTGAGGCAGGTTGTATGTATCATCAGTTTTTTGCCTCATAACAAACCAACCCAAAACTTGGTGGCTTAAAACAATAGTTACCATTTCTTACGGTTCTTTGGAGAGCTGGGTGGCTTTTCTTGTCTGAGTGGAGTCGGCTGGGGTGGGCTGTCTAGGAAGACCTCACTCGCTCACATGCCTAGTGGTCAACCGGATGTCAGCTAGAAGCATGTGCTGTTCATCACTCAACAGGTTAGCCTGGGCTCATTCACACGGTGGCAAAGTGTTCCTAGCAGCAGAGCCTGATGCGCAAATGTTTTTTCAAATCTCTGCTTGTGTTACATTTTCTAAGATACCGTTGGCCAAAGCATGTTCCATGACCAAGACCAGATTGAAGAGGTGGAGGAGTAGACCCCACCTGATAGAAGGAGCTGGAGCCGCACTGCAAGGCGCTGCCATACAGGGATGGGAGGAAGTGTTGCTGCTCCTTTTGCAATCACTCTACCTCATAGATTTTCTTTTTTTTTTCTTTTTTTTTTTTTTTTTGAGACAGGGTCTTGCTCCATCGCCAGGCT
>NW_012099010.1:0-373 GCF_000951045.1 Mandrillus leucophaeus
AACTAGCAATGATTGAGGGTTCCAATTTTTCACATACTCATCAAAACTTGTTATTATCTGCCTTTTTTGTTTTAATTTTTCAAGTTTATGTAAAGTTCATATCTCATAGTGGTTTTAATTATATCTCCTATTTTTAATTGGTTGTCTTTTTATTATTTCATTATACATGTTCTTTATATATTAGGTATATTAATCTCTTATCAGGTATATGATTTGCAAATACTTTCTCCTGTTTTGAGTTGCATTTTTACTTTTTTGAAGTGCCATTTGCAGCAAAAAAAAAAAAAAAGTTTTTAATTTTTATGAAACCCAACTTACCTAGTTTTACATTTTACTTATTGTATTTGCATAGTGACAACAATCCAAAAAGTAC
>NW_012099010.1:5913-6306 GCF_000951045.1 Mandrillus leucophaeus
TTTCAGAAAAGAAAACACTGATGCCCACTAGTACTTAGTGCCCATACCCTCCCACCCAAAAAACACTGCTAGCTTACTTTTTGTCTCTGTATATCTTCCTATTCTAGATGTTTCATATAAATGAAAGTGTCAGAAATATAACTTTTTGTGATTGGCTTCTTTCACCTAATGTTTTCAAGATCTTTCTGTATTGCAGCATGAATCAGTACTTTATTACTTTTCATAGCTAAATAATATTTCATTGTATGAATATACCACATTTGTTTATGCATTCATCATTTAATGGACAATTAGGTTTTTGCCATTTTACAGCTATTGTGAAAAATGCTGCTCTCCACATTCATATACAAATTTCTGTGTAGATATATGTTTTTGTTTCTCTTTTATATATAC
>NW_012099010.1:6356-7895 GCF_000951045.1 Mandrillus leucophaeus
TGAAAATGCAGAAATCACCGGTCTTCTGTGTCGCTCGCGCTGGGAGTTGGAGACTGGAGCTGTTCCTATTCAGCCATCTTGCTCCGCCCCGCTCTTGCTTATTTTTGAATTGGACTGCCTAATTTTCTCTTGCTAAGTTGTTCAAGTATATTTCTTTATAAAGGTTTAGACAAAGTCACAAGCAGAGATTTAGTAAATGAAGTACACACTCTGTATTATTAAGTTCTTCTTAGTATATAGCATTTTGGCAATGATGAGTAAAATAAACTCATTGGTTATTCATTGCATTTCTTAAACATTTCAATACAATTTGCAATGTTTAATGGGTATTCAACATAACATGACTCCTCTATTTGTTTTCCAATTATATACGAGTGATGACTGTCTTGCTTCTTTATTGCCTTTTATTTTGCCAGTGGGGACAGATGTTTCTAAGCTTCTCTCAAATAATATACTCTGTATCTTATTTCTGCTGTAATTGGTCTTCTGTATTCTTGTTCTTCCTATGACCATGATTCATTTTTTATGAAAAGATACTAAAAGATATTTGTGTCCCTTTGTGTAATCCTATATTTCTAATTTTAATAAATAACCATAATACTTGTTAGCACTATCGCAAGATGTTTTTAATGATCGAAAGAAATTCTTGCCCATTTACCTTTCCGTTTTGCAAAAGAAAAAAAAAATAAGAACACAGTTAAATGAAGCTTGTTTATGCTATCCCTCCTTTAGAAAATAGTTCCTGAATTTCTCAAGTATTATTGCAAATGTAAATAAATAATGTTTATAGAAAATTACATCCTTTTACACTGCTTCCTGCTAGATCTTCCTCTGCAATTATATTTCCTGAAAAAGAAACCCTTTTTATTTTGTAAGCCACATTTCACCTATGCCTCACAAGCCCAGTTAACTCGGACAATATTCCTAGCTTTAGAAGCTAAACTTCAATTGGTTATACAATAAATCTCTTTCATTTTTCAATGTATTACAATAATCCTCTTTCTTACTCTGCCTATCTATAGTAAGCATCTTTTTATACACAAGGATATACCTTCAATCAAGTTTAGCTGGGATCAAGTATGCTTGAGGTTAACCTGTGGCTGCCACATTAAAAAATTTCTGCTAATGAATCATTTGCTAATGTGAGGACAGAAACCAATCTTTGTTATTATAGAAGGCTTGTGAAATTAATTTTAGTTTATAAAACTGAAATTATTAATAGTTTTAATTAATGCCTACCATGTATAAAATACAAGCAAATGCAAGACCTTGTGATATACACAGTCCATTATTATTCCCACTGCTATTATTATTATTTTCCCACCACTGGGCAACAAATTTCCACAAATTTAGCAGCTTGCAACAGCATATGCTTATTATCACACAGTTACCAAAGGACAGGAATCAGAGCACAGTTTATTTGTGTCTTCTGCTCAATATCTGACATAGTCATATCAAAGGTGTTGGCAGGCCATGGTGGCTCACGCCTGTAGTCCCAGCACTTTGGGAGGCTAAGGCAGGAATATCACTTGAGCACAG
>NW_012099010.1:7945-9139 GCF_000951045.1 Mandrillus leucophaeus
GGTATATGGTGACACCTTATTGTCATCATATTTTTCTCTAAGCCTATATCTTTTCCAAAATAAGTTTATGGAAACCAGAAAACTTTAATTTTTAACTCATTTACATATAAATTACATGTTATGTATCAAAAATAAGTAAAAAAGTTCTATAAGTAAAATTTTATAAATTAATCTAATATTTTTTATAGTGGACTTACAAAAGGAGAAAAATGCTGCATATAAAATTAAAAAATTTTGGTTACCTTGAATTGCTGGAGATTGAGTGTAGATTATAGTGAAAGTAAGAAGCCTCTAAGGGTAACAGTCTTATAGTGACTTCCATACTTCTTGGGGTTTTACTTTCAGAAACTCAACAATTTTCTCATGGTGAAGAACCAAGAAAGATCCCTTCCTGACTCAACCTCCACTAATCTTTCAAATTAATTAAGTCTACAGTTATGTTCAAGTATTAGAATACTATATATTTGATTTATTCTCTTGTCTTGTTATAAAACCAACAGGTTTGTGTGCCCACTGCACAGTAATGGATCAAAACACTGAGAAAGAAGGGTTTGCAGCAGAGAAAGATCAACTTCCTTGAGGAGTTCTGGGCTGAGGTTTTTAAGGGAATCATTGAGGACGAGTGGCTGGAAAACTGAGATCATTGATTGGTTGGGGTAAGAGGGATGAAATCATCACAATGTGGAAACCATATAAATGTATATATATGTATTTGAAACAGAATCTAGTTCTGTTGCCCAGGTTGGAGTTCAATGGTGCAATTTCAGCTCACTGCCACATCCACCTCCCGGGTTCAAGCAATTCTCCTGCCTCAGTCTCCCGAGTAGCTGGGATTACAGGTGCCTGCCACCATGCCCAACTAATTTTTGTATTTTTAGTAGAGATGGGGCTTTACTGTGTTGGCCAGGCTGATCTAGAACTCCTGACCTCGTGTTCCACCCGCCTCAGTCTCCCAAAGTGCTAGGATTACAAGCGTGACCCACCTTACTCGGCCAGAATCTGCATTTTTAATGATTCAGCTCCTTGTGAGGTCCTTCAGACCAGCTGTGTCAGTGGAGTTCTTCAGATTAGCTGCCATCTATAGTCCCAGGTCTGGGCTTCCTGAAGTGCTGCAGTGCTTCTCTCCTTTTCTCTTCCTCCTTTTCATCACCCACAACCTGGCTAACAAGGTGCATGATTCAGTCTTGTTTATGT
>NW_012099010.1:9189-9694 GCF_000951045.1 Mandrillus leucophaeus
TACATATATATATATATATTTATATATATATTTGAGACAGAATCTAGTTCTGTTGCCCAGGCTGGAGTTCAATGGTGCAATTTCAGCTCACTGCCACATCCACCTCCCGGGTTCAAGCAATTCTCCTGCCTCAGTCTCCTGAGTAGCTGGAATTACAGGTGCCTGCCACCATGCCCAACTAATTTTTGTATTTTTAGTAGAGATGGGGTTTTACCGTGTTGGCCAGGCTGATCTAGAACTCCTGACCTCGTGTTCCACCCGCCTCGGTCTCCCAAAGTGCCAGGATTACAAGCGTGACCCACCTTACTCGGCCAGAATCTGCATTTTTAATGAGTCAGCTCCTTGTGAGGTCCTTCAGACCAGCTGAGTTCTTCAGATTAGCTGCCATCTATAGTCCCAGGTCTGGGCTCCCTGAAGTGCTGCAGTGCTTCTCTCCTTTTCTCTTCCTCCTTTTCATCACCCACAACCTGGCTAACAAGGTGCATGATTCAGTCTTGTTTATGTT
>NW_012099010.1:9744-11320 GCF_000951045.1 Mandrillus leucophaeus
CATGGTAGTGCCTGCCTGTAGTCCCAGTTACTCAGGATACTGAGATAGGAGGTATCACCTGAGCCGGGGGAAGTCAAGGCTGAAGGAAACCAAGCACCACCGTACCACTCCAGCCTGGGAGAGAGAGTGAGACCCTCTGTCAAAAAAAGAAAAGAAAAAAAGAAAGGGAGAAGAAAGAGAAAGGAAGAAAGAAAAAAAGAAAGAAAAGAAAGAAAAAAAGAAAGAAAAGAAAGAAAAAAAGAAAGAAAAGAAAGAAAGAAAGAAAAGAAAGAGAAGAAGAAGAAGAAGAAGAAGAAGAAGAAGAAGAAGAAGAAAAAGAAAAAGAAAAGAAAAGAAAAGAAGAGGAAGGAAGGAAAGAAGGAAGGAAGGAAGGAAGGAAGAAAGGAAGGAAGGAAGGAAGACAAATACAATGTTATCTGCCACTGGACCTGTGACCTCACCTGAGGCTCAGGGTCCTCTTCCCAACTCACATGGTTGAAAGCAGAATTATTTTTCTTGCAGATGTATAAATCGTGACAGCTTATTTCTTCAAGGCCAAGAGAATTGCTTATCTGCAGCTCTGAGTCTTATAAAGGGCTCAGCTGATTAGGTCTGGCCCAGCCAAGATAATTTTCATTTTGATTAAATTAAAGTCAACTGATTTACATCTACAAAATTCTTTCATATCTGTCATTTAATGCAACCTATTATGACAGTGGCATCTGTCATATCCACAATGCATAGTCACACTAAGAGGGAGGGGGTTGATTATGCAGAATATACATGCCAGAGAGTGGAAACATTGGGAACATTCTTAGAATTCTTCCTACCAATGTATCTTTCTGTGGTGGTCTAAGTAGCTGTAACAAATACAGTTCAGGGTTGTAATAAGAACACATACATACATACATGCATGCTGATTAGGTCCATGCACACTCCTGGTTTAAGAAATTTGGAAGAATATGTATACATATATTTCTGCCAGGCATATGTAAGTCCAAATAGCATTAAATTTTTGCTTACTATATCTATTGTGAAAATATTTTTGTGTAAACTAGAGAGAGATGTAGAGATGAATTATATAAGCATCTGGATTTCCTTCTTCCACACTAGGTAGTTACAAACAACCAGATGTTTTCTTAAATTAACTCCTTATTAATCTAGCCAAGCCCAAGCACCTGTATTTCAAAGAGTTCTATGTTTTAATGAAGGAAAATTACTACAGTTGCTATATGTTATAATGACTAATGAGTTTGAATATTTATTTTTATCTTTAATAGGTTGTAGATAATACCTTAGTGAGAAAAGTGAGTTAGCAAGAAAAGTAAGTTTTAAGGCAAAGTAAATGAAAGAAGTATTCAACATTTATTTATTTATTTATTTATTTATTTATTTTATCTTGTTTTTTTGAGATGGAGTCTCGCTCTGTTGCCCAGGCTGGAGTGCAGTGGCGTGATCTCGGCTCAATGCAAGCTCCACCTTCCAGGTTCACGCCATTCTCCTGCCTCAGCCTCCTCAGTAGCTGGCACTACAGGAGCCCACCACCTCACCTGGCTAATTTATTTTTGTATTTTTAGTAAAGAAGGAGTTTCACCAT
>NW_012099010.1:15895-30156 GCF_000951045.1 Mandrillus leucophaeus
CCTGAAGTGCTGCAGTGCTTCTCTCCTTTTCTCTTCCTCCTTTTCATCACCCACAACCTGGCTAACAAGGTGCATGATTCAGTCTTGTTTATGTTACTGATCTTTCAGTCCCATCATTTGGCAGGTCCCAAATTCTTGTCTCATGTCCAGGAAGAATGAGGTTTGTGAACAGCTGAAGGGTGAGTAAGGTAAAGAAGTGTTTTATTAAGCAACAGAACAACTCTGAGGAGACTTGAAGTGGATAGCTCCTGTCTGCAGACAGGTCATCCTGATGTCTGTTCAGCTCTCAGCTAAGAGGAGACCCACAGGTGGTAGCTCCTGTATGCAGACAGGTTGTCCCAACATATGCTCAGCTCTCAGCTGAGAGGACACACACAGTGTGTAGCTCATGTCTGCAGACAGGTTGTCCTATAATCACTGCTCAAGTCTGGCTGAGTCCAGGGGATTTTATGGGCTTCAGAGGGGAGGAAATTCATTTTGATTAACCCGTTGGTGGCCATGGATGGTCTTGGAGAAAGCACCAGAAGTTCTCACTTCAGTCCATGGAACTGACCACTCAACCCCCTGGCCTGAATGTGGGGCTTCACCAGAGACCCACCCCTTTCTGCACAGGACCCTGTCAGCCTCTCACCACCATCAAACTACTGTCCATGGAGCCCAGGCTGTTCATGCTGCGGGGTGCCTGCAGGCCCATGACAATCTGCCCTCAGAATTCCTTTGGTCTCCTTCCAGTGCTTGTAGGTGCCCAAGTCCAGAGGTGGCAGGGGGCTGGACAACAGCGCCTGGCCTCCACTTTGCTCCAAAATCAGAGCAGACACAAGGAGTGGGGACAGACCAGGCAGTGGGAGCAGGCACTCCTGAGTCTGTGGAGGCAGGGTTTTTCCTGGGTCCCCAAGAGTGCGGGATATCCAGGTCTGCAGCTGGGGCTGGGCAGCTGCAACTGTACCCATGAGGATGGGGCTCCCACCACTCCAACTCAGAAGGAAGTGGAACTTTCACCTGTTCCTGGCTCCCACCACCTCCACTGAGCACATAACATAGCCTAGGCCACATCATGGTAGTGGGCACTCCAGATGGGCCTTCACTGCCATCAAGTCTATGACTAGACACAGTGAACAACCATGAAGAAGCAGATAAGAGAACAAGCTAACCTCGATTAATGCTGAATGTGCTGCAAGCTTAGTTCATTTTTGTTTTTCTCCTACCATCATTTTGATTAATTTTATAGAGCTTATAGGGATGGTTTCAGTATCTATTTCTTTTTCCGCATCCCTCTCTTCATATTTACTTAAAGAGATATGGAGGAGGTGCATATTTTAATTCTACTCACAATTTAGTTTTAACTCAGAAAATTAACATATCTAGACAATGACCAGTTTGTAAAAATAAAATCAATGCTGAACTACCAAATTGCTGATATCAAAAGGAATTAAGAGATATAATGGTCAAGTGCAGTGTGTGGATATGGCTCAATCCTGGTTTGAAATGAATGGGAAAATATATTTTTGGGAAAATCTGGAGAAATAAGAATATACTCTGGGAGTTAGATAATATTAAGTTATCATTTTTTTTTTTAGACTTGACATAGTATTCTCATAAGTTATATAGGAGGATGTTTTTGGTTTTTGGTATTCATACTGAAGTACTATGGGGTACATAATATGAAATTATTTTAAAATATTAGAGCAAAATAGATGAAGTAAATATAAAATAAGGTGACAATTGTTAGATATTGATGATGGGAATTCAAGGTTTATCATATTTTTCCTTTTTCATTTCTGCATATTTATAGGTTTTAATAATAAAATGCAATATAAAATCGAGTCTACTTAATGTTAAACTAAAGAGAAAAAATTTTATTTCAAATATTTAGCTTCCAACTATTCATTAACTGTCCACCTATAGTTGGCCAGTTTCCATGATATCTGTGGAGCGGTAGTACAGTGAGCTTCTGTGATTTATTCTCTACTCTCACAGAGCGTGCAGTGTAAGGGGGATGATAAGCACTGACCAGGTCATTATAAAGGGATGAGAATAAAGTGGGAGATGCTACAAATGTGAGTGACAGTTGGACCTCACTCAGTCTGAGACATAATGAAATCTCTCAGGAAAAAGTACCTATTAGAAGGAATCTCAAGTGCAGATAGAGGAGATGCAGTGGGTGGTAGATGGCCTTTCAGCTTCCTCTCTTTTAAAATAAGCACAATTTATTAAAGAACACACACACACAAAAGTCCAGTATGGTGGTAAAATAGAGAGGTAAAGGGGAAAAGATTAATGAAATAAGACTAGAATGTTAGACAACAGCTGAATTTCCTTTAGATTAAGTTAAGGATTTTAGGTTTTTATTCTGAGAAAAGTGGGAAGTTGTTGAATGATCTTAAATAGCATTAAATGACTATGCGAGATAACTCACTCTTGCTGAAATGAAGAGAATGAAATAAGGGATGGCAGATGTATCTTTGAGAGAACAGTTAGGAGGAGGATACTGTAGGCACTGAGATAAGAAACGGTGATGTTTCAGGAAGTGGAAAGGAGAACTGATAGCATGATCCATGGCTCTGAGAGCTTGAACTTGAAGAGCTCTCTTTAATATCTTCTAAGTCTCTCTCTGGTACCTACAGTGTCCAGAACGGCAGCACCTTTAGGATGGCAGGGCATTGTGAGCTCAGATCATGACTTACCTGGGCCCTGTGACTTGTGTTTCCCCTTTAGGACTTTCCTTAATTCTCAATTTCCTATATAGACCATGGGGTTGATTTTGTAAGAAGCTCTGGAACTCACACCATAAGGTTGTCCAAGGGCCCCACGACAAGGGTGGATCATTTGATTTTGTTTTCAGAGTCATATGAGATTGGAATGGTAGAGTGCTCACATCCTGACTTGGGATTGTAGTTGTGTTGCACAGAGGGCAAGTCTAGACATCTAAGAAACTAGTAGTCCACTGCTGACCTTTAGTTTCAAACAGTGCATGTGAACCATGTCTTTAGCTCTGACCCATTAGAATTTCTACTTCAGTGGGGTCTTGGCTCTACAGCAGAGTCTCTAAACTTTGACACTATTCACATTGCAAGCTAGATAATTCCTTGTTGTAGAAGGCTGTCTGCATATTGAAGGATGCTTAGCAGCATCACTGTCCTCTACCCACTAGACACAGGTAGCAATCTTGCCTCCCTGCCCAACCTGCCACTATGTGATGACTAAAAATGTTTTCAGACATTGCACATGCCCCCTGGGTGATAAAATAAGCTTTACATGGGGTGAACTATCCTACAGAATCTTAATTGGGGTAGTCCAAGCATACCTTACCTTGCTCATGGCACCCAGAAGAGTTGCTCTACCTCCTCTGAAGTCTCCGTACACCAAGCCAGTAAGTCTTATGGTTACTTGCAACTTGTACAAGAGCTTTCAAAACTATTGTTCAATTATGTTAGTGAATGCTTCTCCACAATTTGGTGACATCGTCAGTTATAATCCATGTCAGTTTAGGGGCAGAGCTTTCATTCCTTGTTTCAATAGAACTCTTATTTTCATTCTTCACACATAGCCTTTGACTTACAGTTCTTACCTCCAAGTAACTGTGCAAGAGGGAGGGGTTGCAATTAATATTTAAAGGCATCAAATTCTAGGAATGCAGAGATTATAGCATAATGCATTCAGTAAAAAAGAAGATTGGACAATGTGTTATTCCATATTTATTTTAAATAATCTTATATTAAAGTAGTATATACAGAAAATTAATAACTCACATTTTCCTGCAAACTCTGGACAAGGCTTGCATTTTTGTTCATCATCAATTAAGTACAGTAACAATTTTTGAGAAAATCGTTGGAAACCAAGAATTGGGAAGAAGGTGGCACAATGGATGGTGAAACATTATAAATAATAATATGAGGATGTAACCAGTATTAAATAATTGGTATTAGGGAATTGCAGAGGCAAGGAGATCCAAATTGTTTCAATACTAACGTGTTCTGAAGAGTTATTGCATTGTAATAATGGGTTTGCTAGCTTTTTCTCACAGTAGGAGAGAAGATATTAGCCACCATTGCCAAGACCAACTCAGTCGTGGAGACTAACCCAGAGACGCTAGCGGAACTAAAGCCACACACATAGAAATGTAGAGCATGGAGCGGGAAATCAGGGGGCTGACAGCCTTCCGAGTGGACAGCCATGAACAGCGTTTTACCCACACATTTACTGACAGCAAGCCAGTGATAAGCATTATTTCTATGGATTATAGATTAACTAAAACGGGAAACAAAGGGATGGGCTCTGGCTAGTTATCTGCAGCAGGAACATCTCCTTAAGGCACAGATTGCTCATGCTATTGTTTGTGGTTTAGGAATACCTTAAGTGATTTTCTGTCCTGGGTGGGACAGGTGTTCCTTGCCCTCATTCCGGTAAATGCACAACCTTCAGTGTGGGCATCATGGCCATCACAAACATGTCACAGTGCTGCAGAGACTTTGTTTATAGCCAGTTTGGGGGCCAGTTTATGGCCAGATTTGGGGACCTGTTCCCAACACACAATAACACATTTGCCAACATATAAAATAAAGTAAAGGATGACTTATGGACCTAAACAAAAAGATACAGTACTTTATTACAAAAAAAAGTGTATATAGACGAATGAGAAAATTAGCACATATGCAAGCACATGTTCTTTACCCATTTTGCAAAATCTTTATTGGTAAGTCACTATACTTGTCACAGGCTGATGAATAATTTTTAAAACTAATTGCTTATAAAATAGAGAGCCTAAAATAAACATTTACTCAAGTTCTGCACATCCAATAATCAGCTTGGTAGAAAACAGTGTATTAGGAAGATATTTAGAAAGAGAATGTAGGATTTGATGGTTTATCAGATTTAGAAAGATGAAGAGTTAAATATGTCTTCCAAGTATTTGACTTGAATAATTAGGTAGATAAAAAGCGTTGTTGTAATGAATTTCCACAAAGTTATGATTACTCTTCCATATTATGTAATTCAGGGTTTTGTAATGTAATGCTATTGGAAGAGTAATTTGTTCTTTAACTACCATTCTGAATATTTGTCCACATTGCCATCCACATTTAAAAAGAACAAGAGCCAGAGGTATTTTTTTCTTTCCTCTCTCTCTCTTAAATTTAAAACACTGTAACTCCAGCTAATATTTTTACATGAATAAGTGGATTGCATATAATGTATAAAATGACCCAAATCACAAAACTTTCCTGAGTTTTCAAAGTGCACTAAATCAATGTAGAGCAATTCAGACAACTGAACTATAAAAATGGAGAGCTGTATAGCCTTGACTTGATTTGATTTGAGTAGTATAGTGCAATGATTGACATTTGAGAAATGTAGCATTCAATACTTACCCTCCAGAGAGGATGAAAAATAACCACAAATTCAATAATACCCATCTGCACATGACTGGATTTACCTCAAATTTATCTTCAAAAGTTTGTTTTTTGATCTTAGGTTGATGTAATTACACAAGGTAACCTGTATTTTGATAAAGTATAATCATTTTTACATTAATTAAATTTTAGTTATCTACAGAATTTCCCAACATGAAAGTACAAGCATACTTCATTTTATTGTGACTCATTTCGTTGTGCTTTATTGATATTGTGCTTTTTACAAATTAAAGGTCTGTGGCAACCCTGCATCTAGCAAGTCTATTGACACAATATTTCCAACAGCATATGGTTACTTTATGTCTCTGAATTATATTTTGTTAGTTCTCACAGTGTTTCAAATATTTTCATTATTATTGTATCTTTTATGGAGATCTGTGATCGGTGATCTTTGAATTTACTATTGCAATTGTTTTGTAGTGTCACAGACTGCACCCATATAAGATGGCAAAGTTAATAAATATTTTTTCATGTTCTAATTCCTCCACCGACCGTCCATTCTTCTGTTTCTCTCCATCTCTTCAGACTTCCCCATTCCCTGAGATAAAATATTGAAATGGGGCCAATTCATTTTTCTGTAATAGCCTCTAAGTGTTCAAGTGAAAGGAGGAGTTGCACATTTCTCATTTTACATCAAAAGCTAGAAATGATTAAGCTTAATGATAAAGGTATGTCAAAAGCAAAGATAGGCTGAAAGCTAGGCCTCTTGCACTAGACAGCCAAGTTTTGCATGCAAAGGAGAAGTTCTTGAAGTAAACTAAAAGTGTTACTACACATGCCTGCAATCCCAGCACTCTGGGAGGCCAAGGAGGATGAATCACTTGATCCCAGGAGTTTGAGACCAGCAAGAGCAACATGGTAATACCCCCATCTCTAAAAAAAAAAAAAAAAAATTTAAAAAATAACCGGATATGGTGTGGCATACCTGTAGTCTCAGCTACTTAGGAGGCTGAGGTGAGAGAAACACTTGAGCCAAGGAGGTTGAGGCTTCAGTGAGCTGTGATCGAACCCCTGAGCTCCAGCCTGTGCAATATAGAGAGGCTGTGTCTCAAAAAAAGAAAAAGTTAAAAAGTGGTACTACAGTGAACACACAAATAATAAGAAAATGAAACATCCTTATTGCTGATATGGGGAAAGTTTGAGTGGTCTGGCTAGAAGATCAAACCATTCACAACATTCCCTTAAGGCAAAGCCTAATCCAAAGCAAGGCCTTAACTCTCATCTATTCTGTGAAGGGTGACAAAAGTGTGGAAGCTGCAGAGGAATCATTGGAAGCTAGCAGAGGATAGTGTATGAGGTTTAGAGAAAGAAGCCATATGGAATAAGAAAAGTACAAGCTGGAGCAGTAAGTGCTAATGTAGAAGTTGCAGCAAGTCATCCAGAAGATCCAGCTAAGACAATTGATAAAGGTGGCTACACTAAACAACAGATTTTCAATGTAAGTAAAACAGCCCTCAATTAGAAGGAGATGCCATCTTGTACTTTCACAGTGGAAGAGGAGAAGTCAGTGCCTGGCTTCAAAGCTTTAAAGGACAGGCTGACTCTCTTGTTAGGGGCTAATGTAGCTGGTGTTTTAAGTTCAACTCAATATTCATGTACTCTTCCAAAAACCCTAGGACCTTTAGAAATTATGCTAATACTACTCTACCTGTGTCCTAAAAATGGAAGAGCAAAGCTTGAATGATAGCATACTTTTTTACAGCATGCATTACTGAATATTTTAAGTCTGCTGTTGGACCTACTACTTAGAAAAAAAAAAAAAGAAATATTTCAAAATACTACTGTTCATTGACAATGCACCTAGCCACCCAAGAGCTCTGACAAAGACGCATAAGGGGATTAACGCTATTCTTATTCCTATTAACACAACATCCATTCTGCAGCCTATGAATCAAAAAGTAATTTTGACTTTCAAGTCTCATTAAAGAAATGCATTTTGTAAGACTATAGCTGCCATAGATAGCGATTCCTCTGATGGATCTGGACAGAAGTTAAAATAACAAAAATAACAGGAGTTTTGAAGAAGTCGATCCCAACCCTCATAGATGACTTGGTGGGGTTCAAAATGCACAGGTGGTCGAAATGGCAAGATAACTCAAATTAGAAGGAGACTGAAGATATGAGTCAATTGCTATAATCTATTTTTTGTTTTGTTTTGTTTTGAGACTGAGTGTCACTCTGTCACCCAGGCTGGAGTGTAGTGGCAGGATCTTGCCTCACTGAGACCTCTGCTTCTTAAGTTCAAGCGATTCTCGTGCCTCAGCCTCCCAAGTAGCTGGAATCACAGGCATGTGCCACCACGCCCGGCTAATTTTTGTATTTTTAGTAGAGGTGGAGTTTCACCATGTTGGCCAGGCTGGTCCCCAACTCCCGATCTCAAGTGATCTGCCCACCTCAGCCTCCCAAAGTGCTGGAATTACGGCATGAATCACCTCCCCTGAACAATTGCTATAATTTTATGACAAAACTTGAATGAATAAAGCATAATAACCAGTAAGTAGTTTTTTGGGCCATACCCAACTCCCTCCCTCCCCACTCTATTAGTCCTCAGTGTTTATTGTTCTCGTCTTTATGTCCATGTGTACTCAAAGTTTAGCTCCCACAATGTTTCATCCCACAGATGAAAACATTCAGTGTTTGGTGTTCTATTCCTGCATGAATTTGCTTAGGATAATGGACTTCAGCTCTAATTATATTGCACAAATGACATAATTTGTTCTTTTTATGGCTGCATAGTATTCCATGGTGTATATGTACCATGTTTTCTTCATTCAATTCATTGGTGATGGGCACCTAGATGGATTTCATGTTTTTTTAATTGTAAATAGTCATATGATGAACATGTGCATGCATGTGTTGTTTTTGTAAAACAATTAAGTTTCCTTTTGTTTATACACCCAGTAGTAGGATTACTGGGCCTAATGGTAGTTCTGTTTTTAGTTCTTTGAGAAATCTTTCTATCTCGACTGAACTATTTACATTTCCACCAACAATGTAAAAGCATTTCCATTTTTCTGCAGTCCCTCAGCAGCTGTTATTTTTTGAATTATTAATAACTATTCTGACTGGTGTGAAATACCCTTTTACTGTGGTTTTTATTTGCATTCCTCTAATGATTACTGATGTTGAGCATTTATTCTTGTTGTTGACCACTTGTATATCTTCTTTTGAGAGGTGTTTGCTCATGTCCTTTGCTTATGTTTAATGGGGTTATATGTTTTGCTCATTGATTTGTTTAAGTTCCTTATAAATTCTGCATATTAGACTGCTGTCAGATATGTAGTTTGAGAACATTTTCTCCCATTTTTTAGGCTGTCTGTTTACACTATTGATAATTTTTTGGCTGTGCTGAAGCTCTTTAGTGTACATAGGTCCCATTTATCAATTTTTTGTTTTACTGGAATTGCTTTTGGATACTTGTAGAAAATTATTTGCCAAGGCCAATCTCAAAAAAGGTATTTCCTTGGTTTTCTTCTAGGATTTTTACGGTTTGACATCCTATAATTAAGTCTTTAAATCCATCTTTAAAACAAAACAAAACAAAACAAAATAAAACAAAAAAAACAGAACATCGCTCTGTTGCCCAGGTTGGAGTGCAGTGGTGCGATCTCGGCTCACTGCACCCTCCGCCTCCTGAGTTCAAGAGATTGTCCTAACTCAGCCTCCCGAATAGCTGGGACTACAGGCACATGCCACCACACCAGGCTAATTTTTGTAGTTTTAATGGAGATGGGGTTTCACCCTGCTGGCCAGGCTGGTCTCAAACTCCTGACCTTAGGTGATCTGCCTTCCTCAGCCTCCGAAAGTGCTGGGATTACAGGCATGAGCCACCACGCCGGACCCATCTTGAGTTGATTGTTGTATATAGTGAAAGGTAGGGGGCCAATTGTATTCTTCTGTATACGGCTAGCTTGTTATCCCAGCACCATTTATTGAATGGAAAGTCTTTTCCCCATTGCTTATTTCTGCAGACTTTGTTGAAGATCAGATGGTTGTGTATCACTTTATTTCTAGGTTATGTATTCTATTCTATTGGTCTATTTGTCTGTTTTTGAACCAGTTTCATGCTGTTATGATTACTATAGCCTTATAGTATAGTTTGAAGATGGTTAATGTGATGCCTCTGGTTTTGTTCTTTTTCCTTAGGATTGCTCTGGGTATTCAGGCTCTTTCTTTGTTCCATATGAATGTTAGAGTATTTTTTTTCCTAATTCTATGACAAATAACATTGGCAGTTTGAGAGAATGAGTGGTGAATCTGCAAGTTGTTTTGAGCAGTATGATAATGATGTTGACTCTTCCAATCTATGAGTTTGGAATGTTTTTCTATTTATTTGTGGTAATCTCTGATTTCTTTCAGCAGTGTTTTTTAGTTCTCCTTGCAAAGATATTCAGCTATATTCCTAGGTAACTCACTGTTTTTTGTTTTTTGTTTTTTGTTTTTTGTTTTTCCTATTGTAAGTGGGATTGACTTCTTGATTTGGCTCTCAGTTAGAACATTGTTGGAGTATATATAAATAGTACTGATTTTTGCACAGTGATTCTGTATCTTGAAACTTTATTGAAGTCATTTATCACTTCTAGATGTCTTTTGGTATAGTCTTTGCAGTTTACTATGTAAATAATTATATCATCAACAGAGAAAGATATTTGATTTATTCTTTTTCTATTTTGATGCCTTTCACTTTGTTATCTTCCCTGATTGCTTTGGCTAGGACTTCCAGTACTATGTTAAGTGGTGAGAATGGGCATCCTTCCCAAGTTCCAGTTCTCAAGGGGCGTGGTTCCAGCCTTTACCCATTCAGTCTGGTGTTGGCTATGAATTTGTCATAGATGGCTCTTATAATTTTGATATGTTTTCCTTTGATGCTTAGTCTGTTGAGGGTTTTTTAAGTCATGAATGGAAGTTTTATTTTATAAACAAAACAAAACAAAACAAAACTTTTTCTGCATCTATTGAGGTGATCATATGGGTTTTGTTTTTAATTATATTTATGTAATGAATCATAGTTACTGATTTGTGTATGCTGTACCAACCTTGCATCCCAGGAATAAAGTCTACTTGATCATGGTGAATTAACTTTTTGATGTGTTAATAGATTTAGTTTTGTTCGTTTTTGTTGAGGATTTTTGCATCTTTGTTCATCAGGAATATTGACTATAAATTTTCTTTTTCACTGTGTCTATGCCAAATTTTGGCATCAGGCTGATGCTGGCTTCACAGCATGAGTTAGGGAGGAGCTTCTACTCTTCAATTTCTTGGAACAGTTTCAGTAGGACTGGTAGGAGTTTTTTTTTTTTTATCATATATAGGGTAGAATACAACTGTGAATTCATCTAACCCAGGTCTTTTTTTTTTGTTTGGTAAGTGTTTTTGTTACTGATTCAGTTTAAAAACTTGTTTTTGGTCTGTTCAGGTTTTCACTTTTTGTTTCAATCTTGAGTTTCCAGGAATTTATCAGTTTCTTCTCGGTTTTCTAATTTGTGTGTATAGGTGTGTTCATAATAGCTTCTAAGGACCTTTTGTATTTCTGAGGGATTGGTTGTAATGTCATCATTATCATTTCTGATTGCGCTTAGTTGGATTTTCTCTTCGTATTTTCTTTGTTAATCTAACTAGTGGTCTATTGCTCTTGTTTAATCTTTTCAATAATGAACTATTGGTTTCATCAATCTTTTGTATGGAATTTTACATATCTATTTCATTTGATCCTCTGATTTTACTTATTTATTTTCTTCTGTTTCGTCCAGGGTTGGTTTGGTCTTTTTTTCTAGGTCTTTTTTTTTTCTAGTTCCTCTAAGTACAAGGTTAGATTGTTAATTTGAGCTCTTTCTAATTATTTTATGAAGTCATTTAGTGCTATAAACTTTCCTCTTGTCACTGCTTTAGAGTATCCTAAAAACTATACAAGTTTTGTCTCTATTTTTCTTAATTTAAATTTTTTTTAAAAATTCTGCTATAATTTTGTTGTTCACCAGAGTTTAGGAGTAAAGTGTTTACCTTCCATATATTTGTGTAGTACTGAAATATCTTAGTATTGATATCTATTTTTATTGCACTGTGGTCTGACAATGTGCTTTGTATGATTTCAAAGTTTTTGAATTTATTGGGACTTGCTTTATGACTGAGCAGGTGGTCAATCTTACACTACCTTCCATGTGTATATTAGAAGAATGCATACTCTGTCATTGTTGGATGGAGTATTCTATAAATGTCTAATATGTCCCATTGGTCAAGTTTTGAGTTTAAGCCCAGAATTTCTTTGTTAGTTGTTTGCCTTGATGATCTGTCTAATGCTGTCAGTGTGGTGTTGAAGTCTCCCACTATTATTATGTAGCTTCATGCCTCTTTTCATAGATCAGGAACAACTTGTTTTACGCATCTGGGTGCCCCAATATTGGGTGTGTATGTATTTATGACACTTAAGTCTTCTTGTTAAATTGAACACTTTCTCATTAAGTAATGCCCTTCTTTGTTGATTTAAGGTCGGTTTTGTCTGATATTAGAATCACAACTCCTGCTCTTTTTTTCTGCTGTTTTCATGGTAAATCTTCATCACCTTACTTTGAGCTTGTTGGTATTCTTACATGTGAGACAGGTCTCTTGAAGAAAGCAGGCAACTGAGTCTTGTGTTTTTATCCAGCTTGTCACTATATGCCCTTTAATTGGCATGTTTAGATAACTTAAATTCAGAGTTAGTATTGCTATGTGAAATTTTGATATTATCATCATGTTGTTAGCTAGTTGTTTTGTAGACTTGAACCTCTTATAAGACCAGTCTAGTGGTAATGAATTCCCTTAACATTTGCTTGTCTGAGAATAATTTTATTTCTCCTTCACTAACGAAGCTTAGTTTATCAGGATATACAATTCTTCGTTGAAATTTCTTTTCTTTGAGGACGCTGAAAATAGGCTCCCAGTCTCTTCTGGCTTGTAAGATCTCTGCTGAGAGGTCTGCTGCTAGGCAAGATGGGTTTCCCTGACCCTTCCAACTAATTGCCTTTGTTTATTTATTTATATTTTTCAAATCGAACTTGGTGAATATGATTATTACGTGCCTTGGGGATGATGATCTTATATAATATCTTCCTTGGTCTCTCTGTAGTTTTAAAATTTCCATGTAAACTTCTCTGGTGAGATTGGTGAAATTTTCATGGACTATATCCTCATATTTATTTTCCAAGTTGCTTACCCTCTCTCCTCTCTCAGGAATGCTAATGAATTATAGGTTTGGTCTCCACATAATCCCATATTTCCCAGAGGTTTTATTAACTTTTATAATTTTTTTTTCTACATTTTGTCTAACAGAGTTTATTTGAAAAACTGGTCTTCAAGTTATGAGATTCTTTCCTTGGTTAGGTCTATTCTGCTTGTAATACTTTCAGCTGTATTATAAAATACATGTAGTGATTTTTTTATTTCCAAAACATCAGTTTGGTTCTTTCTTAAAATGGCTATTTTGTCTCTGAGCTCTTGGATCATTTTATTAGTTTCCTTGAATTCCTTGTATTGGATTTCAAATTTCTCCAGAATCTTGATAGGTTTCCATGCCATCCAGATTCTGAATTATATGTCTGTTATTTCAGTCATTTCCAAAGTGGCTAAGAACCATTGCTTGGGAGCCAGTGTGCTCATTTGGAGTTAAGGGGACACTCTGTTCAAATTGTCAGTCCTTACACTGATTCTTTCTCATCTGAAAAGGTTAGTAGTCCTTTAATTGTTGTGTGTGTTGAGTATAGTCAATTGGCTTCATTTCTGGATGTTTTCAGAGGACCAACACTCTGTACAGGACCTTTATTTGCAGGTGAATTTTTGCCTTGAGTGTCATACATTTTGAATATTTGCAGAGTATTTTTGGTGTTGTAATTTGGGATTCAAACCAGTAGATGGCACTTAAGAGTAATTGGCATCAGATAGTCCCTTATGCCTCTTTTGTACTTCAGCATGTTCACAGTGGTGGGTTGGGGGAGAGATGACTCCATCACTAAGTTCACTCCCGGGTCTTGGGGGAGCCCTCTAAAATCACTGGTGCCATGCCTGCATTTCCTCTATTACGTGTTCTATGCCCTGAGGCTCTCTTGAGCAGAAGCTACAGCTAGCAGATAGATGATACCCTTCCCAGACAGGTTCTGTAAAGTAAGGCACACTCCACTTCTGTGCCAGTCCATGAACCTATATTTCTGACCCCTGTCAGTGTTCTGAGAGTGGGGGCTTCTCCCCTGCTTGAGTGCTGAACACCAGTATCTGCAAGGCACTCCTTCCATGCAGCCCTGAAAAAGTGAGACCTGCCAGCAGCTCCAGTCTCCTATTCCTTGGGGTTGAGCACTGGCTGCACTGAAGTATCAGAAATAATCTCAGGCCATCAGAAATTGGTGAGTTGGGGTTGCCAGTGATGCACCAAGGCTGGGCAGTGGAAATGGCTGTGCACATGCTCCTGCAAGAGTGGACAGGCAGGGGCTCTGGGAGGGGCTAGCAGGCAGGAGGTCTTGAAGAACAAATGTGCCCCAATTCTGTAGGAAACATCTTGTAGGAAAATCAGCCATGCTCTCTTTTGGGCCTTCAGTATGTTGAGGTAAGAGCAACTCAGAGGAAAATGGGGAGCTTTGGGGGATGGGTGCCTATGGCCCTGTTCCGCTGCAGCTGCCCTGTGCTCAAAAATCCTTTGGCTTAGCACAGGCTGAAGTTGTGTCTCTGCTTACTCTTTAGGCAGACTCCTCTGTCAGCTCGAGTGTCCATGGAGGATGTGGAATCTCTTGACATTAGAATCCCAGGGGTCTATGGAGAGAGAGAGCTGACCCACCATTCCATCACTCACAACTTCCCTAGGAGGAGTTCAGGGATGGGTACTAACCC
>NW_012099010.1:33373-35918 GCF_000951045.1 Mandrillus leucophaeus
TATACTATACTAACTTACATTGAGCATTTTCCTTTACTCCAAAATATTTCCCATCAATAAAAGCAAACAAAATATGTATAAACCTTCCTTTCACTTGCTTTCTTAATAGCAAACCAAATTTTGTGGAGTAGTTTATTCAGGTTTTATGCTTCTTACTGCAAGTCCCACACCTTTTAGAAGCCTTGACTTGCATGAAGTTAGTTTGCTTACTGAGTTTTCAGAATTTTGGTCTGTGGTTAGTGTCTAATAAATGTGCTTTGAATTCCACTGCTCCTTGGAAATTATATGTTCCATATGAGTAAATAAATAAATAAAAAACCCTTAGTTTTACGTTTAGTGAACAAGAATGTTATTGAAATTATTTTAAACAGGAGAAAGTTGTAAAGATAGTTCTATAAACTGTAAGCAGTTATACCTATGTAAGTTTTTTTTTTCTTATTAACTGTTTTTTTTTTTCACTAGGAAATAGGCATAATTCCTCATAAGCCAGGATAACACAATGAAGAAATTTATACTGTGAAATCTTAAGTCAAGTTCAATTTTATGTGGATTTGAGTAATTTACTGAGACTCTCTTGGCTTCATTTTCTATTCTAAAAAATGTAAAAAAAAAAAAAGTTCAAACAATATGTGGAAAGCTTTCAGTGTGTAAGAGGGACTAAGAAAACTGTCATATAAAATCTAAATTCAGAAATCTTCACAATTAAATATTTCATCATCACTTTTTACTCTAACTTTTCTAAATAATAGCTATTTCCAGATTATAAATTTATTTTAAACATTTTTATTATTATATAATGATGACGCAGAATGTAAAGTAGCATTTATGGACCACTTTTTATAGATATAGAAGTAGCACTCTTAAGGATGTTGAGGCATAAATAAGATTTTGTGAATTGTAATTTAGAATGATATTTTATTATTCTCAAGTACTAGTTCATATCACTTTAAGGTGATTTTTAAAAAGGAAAGTCAGCTTCTTAAGTAAATTTTGAATTATGAGCAAATTCTTCTTTGATAATTTGCCAAAACAACTGAACTATTAATGTAATAATTGTTTATAATTTTTAAAATTTCTCAAAAATGACAAACAATATCTAAAGACAGTGCTTTTACACCTGACCAGAGATATTTTAGGGTCAGTTTTAGACATTGTTTTAATACTAAAAAACCATTTAAATAAAGTAAATAAATAAATGAATACATTTGATGCATTTTAAAGAGCTTTGTTACAAACATAAAAGTTATCTTACTGAAAACAATGGCAGAACATTTATTTGGTACATTCAGGCCCTAGGAGAAACTAGGAACTGAAACTGAAAATTTTAAGAAGCCAAAGAGTTATCCATGCCATTTTATTTTTCCTCTGGGCTGGGATGGTTTCTTATCTCTTATTTCTATTCTCCACATGCTTACTTAGAATATGAAGTGACACATAGTGAGCACAATTTAAGTGTTTGCTAAATAAGAGTAAATTCTTTAAAATGTGAGGTTTCTTTTAGTGCATAAAGATTCATAGAATACGAGTTTCATTTTGAGAGATCAAAAAATAGCAAACTGTCAGATGTCTTTGAATCCAAATTCCAAGGAGAAAGAATCTAATTGGCATTGTGTGTGTCCAGGGATCCACTTCTGGTCATTATACTGTAATTAGGTACAGGGTCCAGAGTCACACACATAGACACATACAGCAGCTTAGTTCTCTGAGAAATGGATCTTGCTCTTGGACTGGTACTTTAAGAGATGTTTATTACAGGAAAGTTGTGAGCTCTTCTATCTACACCATCAGTACTCACTAGGCATACAAAAGTAGAAAATACTTAATGGAAAGATCAAGAAAAAATGCTGTGGGCATATCTATCTACTCTATCTATCTATCTATCTATCTATCTATCTATCTATCTATCTATCTATCAATCATCTATCTAATCTATGTTTTGCTAGTGTTTTACATCAAAGAAATCTCTTCCATGACATTGAGATTAAACAGCTGTCATTAATTGTAGCATAGAAAACTAAACTCCTGAATATCTCTTATGCAATTCAGATATATCAGCTTTTCTCAGTATATAGTTGCATCAATGTTTAGCTTGTACATTGAAAAACAGGTAACACTTTCTGTCTGTGTTTGTGTGTGTCTGTGTGTGACACTAATCACTTTGCTATTACAAATAACATCTTTAAATTTTTGTTTGGCTCATGGTTTTCCTCTCCTTAAGGTGCTTAATATATAGTGCTTTCTCTTTCTTCTTTTTCCTTTTTTTTCTTGGCAGAAATATTTTATCAATGGTCCCTATTACTTTCCATGGTCAGATATTAATTCATCCTCAGGATCTGACTTAGAAGTTACCTCATTCTTTTTTTTGTAGAAGTGGAAAGACCCCATAAGTCTATCTTGAATATCTGTGTGTTTTCCATATTTAATGGAAATTTTGTAACGATTTAACTCTTAATTTTTTATTATTATTATTATACTTTAAGTTCTAGGGTACATGTGCATAACGTGCAGGTTTGTTACATATGTATACTTGTGCCATGTTGCTGTG
>NW_012099010.1:37388-40489 GCF_000951045.1 Mandrillus leucophaeus
GACAGTGGTGCATTCTGGCTGCATCTATTTGGCTATATTGTTCCCTATCTCAAAGACTTGCTTCTTACAGATGAGCAAATGAAGTGGTTTCTTGAGATGATATCTATTCCTGGTGAAGATGGTGTACAATTTTTGAAATGACAAGAAAGGACTTAGAGTATTACCTAAACTTAGTTGACAAATCAGCAGGAGGGTTTGAGATGATTGACTCCAACTTTGAAAAAAGTTCTACTGTAAGTCTCATGCTGTGAAACTGCATTTGATGCTACAAATGTATATTTCATAAAAGGAAGAATCAGTGGATAAGCAAACTTCATTGTTGTCTTATTTTAAGAAACTGGCATAGCCACTGCAGCCTTCAGCAACCACCACCCCGATCAGTTAGCAGCCAGCAATATTGAGGCAAAACCCTCCACCAGTGAAAAGGTTAATACTTACTGAAGGCTTAGATTATCATTAGCATTTTTAAGCAATAAGATGTTTTTAATAGACTTGCTACATTGCAATATTTGCTTTAATATTGTGGTCTGGCACCAAACCATATCTACGAGATATGTCTATAGATACTTAATTTAAAATTGCATAATCTGTTTTTAGCTAGTGGGAATATCAAAAATATTCTCCAGTGTCGCCTCATGTCTCTATTATTAAAGTCTCTCTATACACCTGAGAAGAAGAGTGAGCAGCTAGAATTCATTTCCTTTCCTCTTACCATCTACTGGTGACTGCAGTAGCATTTGGATTATCTCCTATTCTTCCTGTGATTTTCAAGGCGGTGATGCAGGGCTTTGGAAGGAAGGAATTTTACTATTCCCCTCTCAGCATCACCCCCATTGATCTTTTTCCATTTATTTGTAAGAAATATAAAAACAGCGACGATTTCATGAGTGCTCATAATGTGCAAATTTAAGTGTATGGCAAAGATTATCTCTTTTAATTTTACAAATATCAGTGAGAGGGGATCTTTGTTTATAAATGAAACTAGTTTGTAAGTGGAAAAAAACAGATGATCATTAAGGTTACGTAATATGTCTCATGTCACATAACTAGTAAGAGAATGCTCTGACCATCACATGCAGGTCTCTCAAATTTTAAATTATCATGTTCCCGTTTATTCCCAGAGCTCTTGTGTGAGTATCAGTTTTGTCAGGGATTGAGGTTAAACATTACCTGAAAAGATACAAGATTTTTCTTAGCCTTGGGAGGATAATCAATGTCAGCATCATAAATCCTCAAAGAATTACATAGTATATATACTTAGATTGTATAATTTGTGAATAACTAATAGGTAGATACAATTTAACATTTAAAGGGATAATATTAAGAGGAAAATCAAAGAAGGGAATAATACAGTTTAATGTTTTTCATGACACTTTTCTACCGAACTTCATAAAAATTTGTGATTAGTTATAGCATTAGAAAATGTTGAATTTTATCTAAACACTTTAAGTTATTAAAGGCAAGGAGTAAAATTTCTCTCTGTATAATTAATCAGTAGCCAATGTTTTAATTCATTACTAACATAATTTTATTCAATTACTATGACAGCAATATTTGACAAAATATATTTTTCATAAAGAAGTAAGTCCAACTGAAAATCCTTCCTTAAGATTATTTTCTAAGATACTTTTTCTACTCTAGAGCTATTTCAGAAATTTATTCAAACTTTGTAAATTGGGAGTAAAAACATTTAAAATATGTTAGCTGTTGAAATAGTATTCTGTAGGAAGACAGGCATATTATTATATTTAAAATTATTGTCCGAAGAGATGTAAAATAACATACATCTTGAACATTGATAGAAAGCTGACATCTAGAAAAATAGGTACACGCAATCAGAGTTTGTTGTAATAAAGAATGACAAAATTTCCACACACCAAAGCCATTCAGTGAACAAAAGTAAATAATTTTTAAACAGATATTGATTAAAGTAAAAAGCATAAAACTGACTTGTCAATGAAGGTCAAAATGAAACTATTATAGGAAATAGTCGACATGACGTGGAGATATGTTAGACTGATAAGACACATAATGAAATACAAAAGGAATACAATGGAGCAGAAAAGTGAAATGTTGAAAACATATGCAGTGATTAAAAATAGGCAAGACTGTAATAAAGTAGACAAATTCTGGAAGAGTGTTTTAAAGTGAGGTGCTGGTGACTTTTAACCAAACTGAGTATACATAAATCTACCAGAGGGTACATGGAATTAATGGAGCTGTCTACACAGAGTGGAGGATGAGTGAATTCATGGCTATTGATCATGATATTCAGGACTGCCAAGTTCCTCTGTGGCTTGTAACAGAGAATCTGTGACTATATAAAGTATCAGAGTGGGTGTAGACTGCCAAAGAGAATGCCTAAGATATCTCCGTGTAGAAGTATGAAATGCAACTTTTTTGGTCTGTGATTCTTAATTGTTAAATGTGTATTTTCAGCTAGAGTAATTAATCAGAATCCCTGTTTTTGTTATTGTTTTCTTAATGCATGGTCACTAAAAATTAACAAAGCTATACTATCTTTAACAAATTAACAAATTAACAAAGCTATACTATACTAACTTACATTGAGCATTTTCCTTTACTCCAAAATATTTCCCATCAATAAAAGCAAACAAAATATGTATAAACCTTCCTTTCACTTGCTTTCTTAATAGCAAACCAAATTTTGTGGAGTAGTTTATTCAGGTTTTATGCTTCTTACTGCAAGTCCCACACCTTTTAGAAGCCTTGACTTGCATGAAGTTAGTTTGCTTACTGAGTTTTCAGAATTTTGGTCTGTGGTTAGTGTCTAATAAATGTGCTTTGAATTCCACTGCTCCTTGGAAATTATATGTTCCATATGAGTAAATAAATAAATAAAAAACCCTTAGTTTTACGTTTAGTGAACAAGAATGTTATTGAAGTTATTTTAAACAGGAGAAAGTTGTAAAGATAGTTCTATAAACTGTAAGCAGTTATACCTATGTAAGTTTTTTTTTCTTATTAACTGTTTTTTTTTTTCACTAGGAAATAGGCATAATTCCTCATAAGCCAGGATAACACAATGAAGAAATTTATACTGTGAAATCTTAAGTCAAGTTCAATTTTATGTGGATTTG
>NW_012099010.1:41407-47521 GCF_000951045.1 Mandrillus leucophaeus
AAAAAAATAAGTAAGAGAAAAATTAAGCAACCAAACAAACAATCTAAAATTTCCAACTGGTAACTTTGTAAAAGCAATTACAAGTTTGCATTCCTGTAGCCTACACAATAAAAACTATTGCACAGTGCTAGGCATATCACTTAGGACTCAATGCATTTTCAATGACTAACTGGGGGAAGTTAATGGATTTATGCATTTGTTCACTGAGTAGAATGGTTAATTTAACATGTCAACTTGACTGGATTCAGAAATAACTAAATAACTGGTAAAACATTGTTTCTGAATGTGTCTGTGAGGGTGCTTCCAGAGGAGACTGGAATATAAATCAGTGGACTGAATGGGGGAGATCTATCCTCAATGTGGATGGGCAACATCCAATTGTCTGGGGTCCCAAATAGAACAAAAAGACAAAAGAAAAGAGTTTCCTTCTCCCTCTGTCCTAGAGCTGGGACACTTTTTCTCCTTCCTTTGGACATTGGAACTCCAGGCTCTCCAGCTTTTGGACTCTGGGACTTTTGCACAAGACCCCATCCCCCTTTGAGTTCTCAGGCCTTCAGCTCAGAACGAGAATTACACCATAGGCTTCCCAGGTTCTGAGGCCTTCACACTTACATGGAGCAACACTGCCGGCCTCTCTGGTTCTACAGCTTGCAAAGACTTTTGTGAGATTTCTCAGCCCCCATAAATGCAGGAGCCAATTTCTCTAACAAATCCCTTCTCTTACATCTATCTACATACACATTATATGTGTGTGTGTGTGTGTGTGTGTGTGTGTGTGTGTATCTCCTATTTGTTCTGTCTCTCTGAAGGACCCTGAAAAAATAAACAAAGGGAACATTTATAGAAGGCTTATGTTTAAGAAAACCAAGATGAGAAACTAGGAGCTTATAGAAAGGAGTCCATGTTAGTCCAAATGCATCTAGGCAATATGCAACTTTAAATTTTCTTAAAAATTGATTCCAATAAAAATAATTAGTAAAAGTGTCTTCAATACAGAAATCATGAGGTAAGTTGTCTTTAAAACAGTCCCCCATACATAGTGAAACATAAGATATAGATTCTAAATTCTTAAGGTCATGATTAAACATATTTAAATATATTAGGGAAATTTTTAAAATCTAAGTTAAACGAAGAATAAAACTGATTCATTAAAAGCCAACTTATAAAAAATCAGAGTAGCATAATATAATCATAAAATCTACATATATTTAGGAATCAATTGGCAGCACAATGAAGTATTTTTTCAAGACGAATGTTTCCTAACCTGACTGATAATTAGAATCTCCCATGGATCATTGCCAAAACAGACACCTGGGGACCCTGATATAGAAGACTGTGGAAAAGTCTGGAAAATATTGTAAAAATAACCTCCCTTGGTAATTCTAATAGTCTGTCAGATTTGGGATCCATTGCTCTACCTTCTGTAACATATTAGAACCACGAAAACATAGAAGTTAGATAGCTTAGCTCTAATTAGTTTCTTTTATCTTGTTATCAATGAGCAAAATCCTTCAAATATCATCTTCTTTCACTTAAAATATGCCCATCAAAACATACCTGTCATTTGAATTCTCAACATTTCTCAGTCCTCACTGACACAAATGAATGAGCCTGGGGAAGAAAACGTGTGATAGGTGCATCAGTCTGGTTTTTGCCTTCCTCTACTCCCAAGCTTAACAATACATTTGAATCCACAAGTTACTGCAAGGAGTTTGCACATTTGAATTGTTTGGTCCATATATGACATAGACTGGGATGTTAGGATAATTACATTCTACTCTGATTTTGTTTGTTTGTTTTTTTGCTACCCCACATGGAATCCTCACACCTGCACCTAAACTTGGAACGCCTACTGGCCTAAGAGTCCAAGGAATTGCAGGAACTAGATTCTGCTGATGTTTGCAAGACTGAGGTTCTCTAATCCCACAAACAAATAGTCATTCACTGTAAAATACTCACTACAGGGAGGTTACGACGTAACACGAAAATACTGTAACCCTTAGAGCCATTATGAAATGCTAAATAAACATATTTGTTGTATTATCCTCCATGATAGAAAATCAATCCATCCTTCTAGATGTGCAATCTTTTGGGGTGGTGCAAGAATCTGGCATGATCAACAAAATACTGCTCTAAACATTGTCATGTTATTGCTTCTGCCTTGTCTTTGGGGCAACCTCCCATGGCTAGGATACAAGTTTACTCTGTTACTTCTTGTCATAACAACAGGGCACTTGCATAGTGCAAAGTAAAGACACATACATAGCTGAAGGCTTGGGCTTTAAACATGTAATTAAGTAAATTTTTGGTGCTCACAAGCAATTTATTTGGCTTTCATGACAATTAATGTAAATGTAAAATCAATCATAATAATATTATTTAAATAAAACATGTACATTCTAATATCAGAACTTAACATGGAAAAACCATGAGGGTCACAATAGTATAATTTTTGGACCGATTTTATGACCGATGCCTGATTTGAATAATAAATTATTCATCTGTATGTGTGTGTTTATTGAACTAAGTTTTTATTTGTCTTACACCATTGGAACATGAAAGCTGTCAAAATAGCAGAAATAAAATATCACTTTTCCTTGCACGACTTAATTATTAATTGAATAGATGGGAAGCAGATTTATCTCAATATCTCCTCATAAATATTGTTCTCTTTTACTCAGCCTCAGTGTCTGATATGAGGAGTAATTGGTGTATTAAGTCATTGGAATCTCAATTCACATACTTTAATTTCTACTGAACTTATGTCATGCTTTAGATCACTCATTTATTGTTGTTCTGATAAAAATTCTTTTCATTCATTTTGTAATGTTACATACATAATACTAGCTTCCTTTCCTCGAGTACCTAATACGTGCCAAGTACATTGTTAAATTTTGATATTTTATAATATAATATCTAAAAATACTTATGATCCCTATTTTATGGGTATAGCAGGTGAACATGGAGAGGTAAAGATTGTCCCATATCTTACTACCAAGAAACGGTACAACCAGAATGTGAAGGCACATGACAAATTCTTAGCCATCAGTCATTGCACTGTGCTGTTTCCTATTTCAGGTATGCCAAATACAAAGGAAGGAATTTTTGTCAAATTATATGAATATTTTATAAACCTTATACATAAAAGGACCATCATTATTCCTTTGTAATATTCTACTGTTCCTCTGTGAAGGACTTCACGTTATATGTGTGTGTGAATAGAAAGCAAAGAAGAAAAACTCACCTTTCCATCTACCAAAAATATGATGGAACAATGTGCGTGTGTATGCGTGTCTTTTCCTCAAACATATTGTGTTATCTATTTTATTATCCATCTGTAAAAATTATTAAATATATACGATTCTATTCATCATGATAAATTTAAGCATAGGAGAAAAGTCTTATTTAGGAGAATTAAGTCTTATTTAAAAGTAATGGGACTTATTCTCTGCACAATAGAAAAATCTATTTTAAAAATCACTTGTGAATTTACAGTAGATATGATGATTTAATATGTTATACATTTCTTTTACACACATACATACACGTGTTATTTTCCAAGTTGTAAATTTCATCTCATTAGTTTAAAAAATACATTTTAATGTCTGCATATCCAATATTCCTTATGGAACAATAATTTAAATTTAAATTTAGCATGAAGGAAGGAATTTTTGTCTGTCTTGTTCACTGACATGAACATCAAAAGTGCCTGGCATATGAGCCACGTGTTGAATAATTGTTTAATGAATAAAGTAATGAATGAATTTAATGATGACTCTGGTTTTGGAAATGTTGGCTCTTTTCAGTTTCTTAATATTTAAAATTTCATATAATGATTACAGCTTATTCACTGAACAAAGACGTGACTACTTTCTTATGATCGACTCCCAGCAACAGGATTATCAGTTCAAAGGGTATATACATAATATTGTGGCTTTTGAGTTCCAATTCTTCTTTGTTTAAGAATTAAAAAAATAAAAAAGGAGATCATCTATTCATTTCCTTTTCCCTGCAGTCTAGCACTAGAATTCATGATAATGAGAGAGAGTTGGATTGGTCTTTCCATAACTTTTTGGTTCTTAGAAGAAAAATTCTAGCAATTTCACTACACTAAGATTTTATGCTTATCAAACTATCTGACAGCTACCAGGCTCTATCTCTCTTCCATTAAAAAAAATTGGCTCTTGAGTTCACTCTATCTCTAATTATCTATACCTGTTTTTTTTTTTTCCTGCAAGTTTTCCTTGTTTTCTCATATCAAAGAGACTCATGCCAAATTGGCTTTGTGGTTATCTATCTCTCTATCTATTGTCTATCTATCTATAATATTAGATTTCATGCGGTGTCTGAGGGCAAGAATGAGGCTAGATAGCTGATAGTTGCCACCTTTATTGGCATCATTTAAATGAGATGGAAAGACAGAAGAAAGGGCTCATGGATTGGCTTTTTATTTAAACAAATTATCCTGAAAAATATATACAACTACTCATAATCCTCATTATCGATGAATGAGGACACTTCCTTTCCTAATCTTTGAACTACTGTGAATAATTTTAGTTGCCATTTTGTGAGGAGAAAACTGGCATCTCATTTATTTTTCATGTTTTGATTACCAGTTTAAGGCATGCATCTCATGAATGTATTGTCCATATGACTTTCGTCATGTATAAACTGCTTTTTTTGCTTACATTATTTATCTTAGCATATTTGTCTTAGTTCTTACTGTCTTTAATATTTGCCTCTGAGTTTGAGTCACCATTGAGATATAAAAAAGAAAATATACATGAAAATAGCATTTTGAGAGAAGCTGATTTCAAACTGAGATCTGAGATTACTGTATGTCTTTGTATTTCTAATCTGATTTACTAGTTTCATTTAATGCTTGGTCTTTTCAGATTGGGGCATGCAGAGAGAAAGAAAGGAAAAGGTCCCTGCACTGCATTTTTAGACACTGAGCAGAGGTTGGTGCTGAGTTACTTTGCCAATTAACGCCTGGGCCAGCAGTTCAGAGAATACACAGGGCACTATTGAACCTTTCAGGCATCTATTGTTTGAAAAGTTTATAAAACGATTAAACACTTCATTCTCAAAATTACACTGAGCTTCAAATAAATTGAAAGCACTGTGAGGGATGCAGCATTCTGCTTCCTTTATAGAGTCACAATCTACTGTTTGTTTATTTTTTGATTCCCATTATATGAATGCTTTGATGTATTATAATAGGGCTGTAATATTGAACTTAAAATTGATTTCAAGTTACATCACTTGCTGTAGCAACAGGGTCTTCACGTAAAGCAGTGAGAACATTCATTGTGTACCAATTACCTGGAAAAGAGGACTTTTAGGATCCTGGTTGGGCCACATTCAGGTAATCTATTTCATGGACCTTTACCACAAAATCATAAAGAAATAAGAAAGCAGACAGATGGGACAGAAGGTAGGCAAACAGAAACCTTCAAATACACCTACAAAGTTGTATCAGCTCTTCAAGGCACCAACAAACTTACTGCAAATGGAGCAGTCACTTTCAGCCCTGAGAACAAACTCTGTGCTAGCACAAGAAACTTGTCCTGTTTAAGGTACTCTAAAGCATTTTATTCTATTTTATTGCTATTTGTTGTTTCTTGGTATTTATTAAGATATTTATTTATATTTCTGAGCTGCTTATGCTGAGCTAAAATTGAAGAGTAGAATTGGGAAACAAATCTATATCAAAACTATAAAATGAAAGTGATGTACTCCTGAGGTGCCTCCATGCTGGAGTACCAGGAATCAAAGTGTGAGAACTCCAAAGAGAGATGCTTCACTCTGGAAACTACTGGACTGATAAATACTGAATGTCTCCTTTTCACTTTGAGGTTCTTCTTCTAAGTTTAAAGCACAAAAGGACTAATCTCTGCTTTAAAAATTGAGGTAAATTTTCTTACACACATAGACCTCTCTAAAGATAGCACAGGACATTTTTGTCAAGTACTACAAACTGAATGACATCTTGGTGAAATGCATGTAAAACTTTTGAATCAATTGATACCCAGTGGATTTGGCATGTGTTCTATACTTTTACTCAACAAAAATTTTCAAGAGTTTTGTTCTCTACTAAAAATTAAACAAAGC
>NW_012099010.1:47571-54230 GCF_000951045.1 Mandrillus leucophaeus
CTTTCAGGCATCTATTGTTTGAAAAGTTTATAAAACGATTAAACACTTCATTCTCAAAATTACACTGAGCTTCAAATAAATTGAAAGCACTGTGAGGGATGCAGCATTCTGCTTCCTTTATAGAGTCACAATCTACTGTTTGTTTATTTTTTGATTCCCATTATATGAATGCTTTGATGTATTATAATAGGGCTGTAATATTGAACTGAAAATTGATTTCAAGTTACATCACTTGCTGTAGCAACAGGGTCTTCACGTAAAGCAGTGAGAACATTCATTGTGTACCAATTACCTGGAAAAGAGGACTTTTAGGATCCTGGTTGGGCCACATTCAGGTAATCTATTTCATGGACCTTTACCACAAAATCATAAAGAAATAAGAAAGCAGACAGATGGGACAGAAGGTAGGCAAACAGAAACCTTCAAATACACCTACAAAGTTGTATCAGCTCTTCAAGGCACCAACAAACTTACTGCAAATGGAGCAGTCACTTTCAGCCCTGAGAACAAACTCTGTGCTAGCACAAGAAACTTGTCCTGTTTAAGGTACTCTAAAGCATTTTATTCTATTTTATTGCTATTTGTTGTTTCTTGGTATTTATTAAGATATTTATTTATATTTCTGAGCTGCTTATGCTGAGCTAAAATTGAAGAGTAGAATTGGGAAACGAATCTATATCAAAACTATAAAATGAAAGTGATGTACTCCTGAGGTGCCTCCATGCTGGAGTACCAGGAATCAAAGTGTGAGAACTCCAAAGAGAGATGCTTCACTCTGGAAACTACTGGACTGATAAATACTGAATGTCTCCTTTTCACTTTGAGGTTCTTCTTCTAAGTTTAAAGCACAAAAGGACTAATCTCTGCTTTAAAAATTGAGGTAAATTTTCTTACACACATAGACCTCTCTAAAGATAGCACAGGACATTTTTGTCAAGTACTACAAACTGAATGACATCTTGGTGAAATGCATGTAAAACTTTTGAATCAATTGATACCCAGTGGATTTGGCATGTGTTCTACACTTTTACTCAACAAAAATTTTCAAGAGTTTTGTTCTCTACTAAAAATTAAACAAAGCTGAGTTTCTCATTCATTTATTATGAATTTGATAGAGGGCAATATTGCTGGCAAGCTGATCTAGCTCTTGAGAAGAATTCCTTGAATTGCATAGATCATTCCTGAGTCCATCCTACTTACTGATTCCCAGACTTTATTGGCAAGATACTTCAGGAGAGGGAAGTGGGGTAACAAAATGTAGCCAAGACTGGGTGTAGGTTGCATGTATGTTAGCAGCACAAGGGGAGCTGATGGCAAAGGGTTAGGTATTCTGAAGATATATGCTGATATAAAGTCTGAGTTCTCTAAGAATCACACACCAAACTGGGACTAGAGTTGTGTATATTTTTATAGGGTGACTGTTTGTGTGAAAGAGTGTGGGGAGGCTGATAGAGGCACCAGATCACAATGCAGTTCTACCCTAGACACAAGAAGAGAGAAAGAGGAGGGTTGTGCATGTTGTGCACCCATTAACTCATCATTACATTATTAATGGCATTACAATAAGAAGAGAGAAAGAGGAGGGTGGAGAAAGCATGCTAGATTGTCATGCAGTCTAAGAAAGACTTGGCAGGGTATCTGGAAACCTTGAGACCAAGTCAGCTTTCAAAAGACACCTATGTGTCTCAGGAAAGCTTTAGTATACAACTACCCTCAGCCCTGGTTGGAAGGAGGCTGCTGGAAGCATGTCATGGCTGTGGATTTTAGAGCACAGCACCTGGGGGCTATTGGTCCATAATACTCCCTGAGTTGGAAGTCTGCAAGGTTCATTTTTTCTTATACTTATGGTTATGCTTTTTTAAATTATGCTTTAAATTCTAGGGTATATGTGTACAACGTGCAGGTTTGTTACATATGCATACATGTGCCATATTGTGCACCCATTAACTCATCATTTACATTATTAATGGCATTACAATAAAAAGGGGTACAGAACAAATTAAAGATTTTTAGCATTTATCAAATGTTTACAATAAGGATTTCAAGTGAATTGTTATACTTAATGTACACAATAATTAAGAAAATTATTATGTCACAATTATCAAAATTAGGATTTAGCAAATGAACAAGTCAAATAATTGGCCCAAGGCTGTAAGTTAGTTAGTGGGTGATAAGCGGGAGTTAAAGCAGGTCTGTCTAACTTCCAAACCCATGCTTTTAACTTTTGAAGTTAGCTTCTTGAAAGACAATAAGAAAAATAAGCAGAATCTATTCACAATTGCCACAAAAGAATACCTAACAACACAGTTAACAAAAGAAGTGAAAGACCTCTTCAAGGAGAACTACAAACCACTGCTCAGAGAAATCAGAGATGACACAAACAAGTGGAAAAAAATTTCAGGCTCATGAATAAAAAGATTCAATATTGTTAAATTTCCCATACTCCCCAAACCAATTTATTGACTCAATGCTATTTCCACTAAACTACCATTTACATTCTTCAGAGAATTGGAAACGAAACTATTTTAAAATTCACATGAAAACAAAAAAGGGCCTGAATAGCCAGCCAAGACAATCCTCAGCCAAATGAACAAAGCTGGAGGTATCACACTACCCAACTTTCAAAGTACACTACAAAGCTACAGTAATTAAAACAGCATGGTACTGTAACAAAAATAGATATAGACCAATGAAACAGAACAGAGGCCTCAGAAATAACACCACACATCTACAACCATCTGATCTTTGACAAACCTGACAAAAACAAGCAATGGGGAAAGAATTCTCCATTTAATAAGTGCTGCTGAGATAACTGGCTAGCCATATGCAGAAAATTAAAACTGAACCATTTCCTTACACCATATACAAAAGCACCATAAGATAAATTAAAAACTTAAATGTAAAACCCAAAACTCTAAAACCCTAGAATAAAACCTAGATAATACAATCTGGACGTAGGCACAGACAAAGATTTGATAACAAAAATGCCAAAAGCAATTGCAACAAAAGCAAAAATTGACTAATGGGATCTAATTAAACTAAAGAACTTCTGCATAGCAAAAGAAACTATCAACAAAGTAAACAGACAACCTACAGATTGAGAGGAAAGTTTTGCAAACTATGCATCTGACAAAGGTCTAATATCCACCATTATAAGAAACTTAAACAAATTTACAAGAAAAAAAAAAACAAGCCCATTAAAAACTGGGAAAAAGATATGAACAGACACTTCTCAAAAGAAGACATTCATGTGGCCAAAAAAAATATGCAAAAAAAACTCAACATCACTGATAATTAGAGAAATGCAGATAAAAACCACAAAGAGATACCATCTCGCAGTGGTCAGAATGTCTATTACTAAAAAGTCAAAAAACAACAGATTCTGGTGAGGTTGTGGAGAAAAATAAATGCTTTAACACTGTTGGTGAGTGTAAATTAGTTCAACCATTGTGGAAGACAGTGCGGCAGTTCATCAGAGACCTAGAGGGAGAAAAACCATTTGACCCAGCAATCTCATTACAGGGTATATAGCCAAAGGAATAGAAATTATTCTATCATAAATATACATGCATACATATGTTCAGCAGCACTATTCACAATAACCAAGACATGAAATCAATCTAAATGCCCATTAATGATAGATTGGATAAAGAAAACATAGTACATATGCAACATGGAATATTATGCAGCCATAAAAACAAATGAGATCATGTTCTTTGCAAGGGACATGAATGGAGCTGCAAGCCATTATCCTCAGTAAATAAACACAGAAACAGAAAATCGAATACCACATGTTCTCACTTACAGGTGGAATCTGAATAATGAGAACACAGGGACACATGTCAGTGAACATCACACACTGGGGCCCATGAGAAAGTGGGGGATGAGAGGAAGAAGAGCATGAAGAAGAATAGCTAATGGATGCCAGTCTTAATACCTAGGTGACAGGATGATCTGTGCAGCAAACCACCATGGCACACATTTATCTATGGAACAAATCTGCACATCCTGCACGTGTACCCCTGAACTTAAAATAAAAGTTGGAAATCCAAAAAAAAAAAAAAAAAAAGAAAACAAAAGGAAAATAAAGAGAAAGAGATAGGAAGATAAAAGAATTATGAAAGACAAGAAATTCATGTACATTCCCGTGAATGTTAAATGCTTTAGCCAGCTTAGGTTACTGGGTAATACAAGTAAAAAGATGAGTGAAAGAAAGAAAGCTTCTCATTTTACTTTTCTCCAAAAGTAGTGATTTGCTACTATATTATCAGGGCCCTTTATGAATTATTTTATGAAAAGTGGTAGACTCTTCACCAAATTCCTACCTCTAATTGTGGTTAAATATAAAACATTTGTGAATGGGCTGTTACATTTTGAGGCCATCCTTGAAATGGTATGGTCTCACGATTTTGTGGTTAAGGTGTGGGTTGGGGCTGAAATCATTAGAACGCATGATTGAGGTTAGAGTGTCTACTTCCAAAATGGCTCATTCACATGACTGTTGACAGAATGCCTTAGTTTCTTACCATATGAGTCTGTCCATAGGATTCCTTGGGTGTCTTCGAAACACCCACATACCAGAAAAAGTTATCCTAAAACACAAGATGGGAGCCGTGACACCTTTGCTGACATACCTTCTAAAGTCATACTTATCATTTCTGCAATACTCTATTGGTTATTCAAGTCAGCTCAATTCATCATGATAGGGATCTATGCAAGTATGTGAATACCAAGAGGCAAGGTCCATTGATGGCTCTCTTAGAGCTTGTTATTATATAGGGTTTAAAGTGAATAGTACAAGAAGGCTGTATGGTTTTTGTCATACAGCAGTAGATATTTCCACTTAAAAATGGCCGAATAGAAATCATAAACCAAGGGGGATCCAGCAAAGCACAGAAACGTTTGAACAAGCAATATCAAATGAATATATCTATAGTAATAGGAAGCCTCTATGTTTTAAATAGCCTTGAGGATTCCAACTGTACAGGATGATGATATTTTCCATATGCTAAAATGAGAACTGGGACAGACAATAAAGGAGATCGTCTGGAGATATCGCCTTTACTACTGAATTTATTATATCAATAATCGGCAAACCAAAACAGCTTACTTCATACAAGAAATAAAATGCTCCCAAAGAACTTACTCAACTTATTTAAAGAAATAAAAAGCCTTCTGATGACATTAACCAATCTGCTACCTCTGCCGAAGGCTTATATGGATATTCAGCATTAAATACCGACAAAGGAACCTGAACACTGCATTCTGAAATGTTTTCTTTTCTCTAGAATACTGATGATACTGTATAAAGGTGCAATCTAACTACCTAGAAGCAAAGAAATATTTTTTAAAATGAATGCAGTTGAATATGAAACTTAAATCATGGGAAATTTTATTATTCATAAAATGGGAAAGTTACAATATTTTTTTACTTTCCTAGTAAATACATTGATGCCTTGGAACAGTGTTGTTCAACCTTAAGTAACAGAAAAAATTCCACTGGAATGGGCAAAATTATTTTCATGTACTACTGATTGCTGATTTATTTGTAGCATAATGTTGTTTAAACATGTAAAATAATGAAATTAGGTATAAACTCATAGTTGATGTATAATAATCAAAAAGGCAATTTAGTAAAACAAAACACAAAAATACTCAAATAATGCTGCTTAAATTAAGAACAGATGGTGTTTACAAATGGAATTGTTTATAAAATAAATAATGTGTGATATACCATAGCAGGATTTTCTTTAAATTCAGCATGTCTCCTTAACCATGTGTCTTGAGATAACTTAAATCTTCTCTCACCTCATGTATTCAGATTACTGAGATGCCCTCATTTTGTAGTCATGGCATAATTTGGCCATTAGCTGATATAAATGCATCATACAGTAGTTCCTGTTTCTGTTCCTTGGACAGGAACTTTTTGTAGTTAGACTAGTATCTATTGCTAAAGTAATTATAAGTAAAGATGCAAGAAAGATACTATAACGACATGATACTGACTGAAGTAAAGTGCTGATGTAGACAATCCAACGACACACACACAGACATACAAAGAAACAGGCAGCATGTAATGGATATGTGTTTGTGTGTGTATTGATTGAGATTCTCATTGAAATTAAAATGCGAAATTAGGAAAACAAACAAATATTTTTGATCCCCAAACAAAGATCAACCTTTTTGATATTTGGGTAAAAATGAGAGAAAATATGAAAAACAAAAACAGACAAAAAAAAAACCTTTCTTTTGTTTGATTGAAAGTGAAGGTGGAGTAGGTGAAAGACTTAAACTCTAGTTAAGGAAACAGCTATTACGAAAAGGTTACTGTGAGCTTTAGCATGAAATATCTGCCATAAGGAGGTATTACACTTGAAGAATGCTGTAAGATTGTGTAGTGCCTGTGTCAGATAAATATTAACAACTGGAGCCCTAACACTAAAAAATAGTTTTCTGTATTTCTTTTTCAGGAAGTGAGAAAAATATTCTGTAAAATACATATAAATTATGATATATTAAGACATTTCTATTGAGAGTAAGAGGTAGAATCCACAATAGGGGAACTGCTTAGCAATTCATTAGGTGTATATTAGAAAACAAATTCCATTTAACATTGCCAGATAACTATTACGAACACACACACACACACACACACACAC
>NW_012099010.1:55498-61847 GCF_000951045.1 Mandrillus leucophaeus
CAAGGAGTTAGTTAAGAAAAGGCACTCAAATCTCTGAAACTCACTTCAATTATTATTAAGTTGATAATAACTATAATAATGTTTCTTTGTCTGCTATGGTTCTTAGATCATGCCTTATTATAAGTTTTCTGATACTTCAGGAATTAAAGATCTTTTCTAGAGCATTGAATATATTAGTGGAGAGTGGCTACTCAGAAAATCCAAGCTAAATATTACACGTATTTTTTTCATTAATTAAACTATTGCTGCTTATTGAACTAAGCCAATAATTTATGGTTGTATTTTGACCTAAAAAGCACAATTGTATCTCATCTATACAAATGTACCTGGGTAAATGTTAATAAAATACAATCGTACACTTTTAAGAAGCAACATTTTTAAAAATGTTAATTACTTTCATAACAAATATAAATAAAGGCAAAACTTCTCTATTATTTATTTATTTATTTGTTTGTTTATTTTTGAGATAGAGTCTTGCTCTGTCACCCAGGCTAGAGTACAGTGGCGCGATCCCAGCTCACTGAAAGCTCCGTCTCCCGGGTTTACACCATTCTGTCTCAGCCTCCCGAGTAGCTGGGACTACAGGCGCCCCTCACCACGCCCTGCTAATTTTTTGTATTTTTAGTAGAGACGGGGTTTTACCGTGTTAGCCAGGATGGTCTCGATCTTCTGACTTCCCGCCTCGGCCTCCCAATGTGCTGGGATTACAGGTGTGAGCCACCACTCCCGGCCAACTTCTGTTATCTTGACTTAAGTAAAATGAATTCCATATTACACTTTCTGAGACAACTTTCCTGTAAGAAACGGTGACCAGAGCACATACCATCATGGAATATTATCATTGGGAAGGTCTGTAACTTTTTTGGGTCTTAGTTTTCTCACATGTAAATTATACCAGCTTCTGTAAACACTTGTATACCTAATGATTATGCCATTTTAAGTGATCTTCAGAGAGGTGGTCTTGGAGAACTCTTTCTTGACAGAAGCTAAGCATTATAATTCCATAGTGAAAATAATCCAACACAATAATAATTACAACAACAATAATAATAGCAGCTAATGTTTACTGAGGTCTTATTGGTGCCAGATGATATTTTCAGCACTTTACATATGTTAATTCAATTAATTTCCATTGAAATTATAGAACTCATAGCCAACTATGATGGCTCCTCTGCTATAAGTGGGATATTATCCTACGAAGTAGGCATTATTATTACTTTTAGTTTATAGATGTAGAAATTGAGACCTAGAGTTTGGGAAACATGACCAAGTTCACACGTTTATTAAGAAGGAGGAGGCTGGATTTAAACTCAAACCCTCCGACTCCAGAGCCACTTAGTATAATCTCATTGAACAAAAAATACCTATACTTCTTGTTATGTAATTCATTATCCACTATTTGAGTCCAACAAACATTAACTGATTTCCAATTACTTACAGGTGGATATGGGAGATAAAATGAAAAAAAGCCATCTTTAATCTTCTGAATACCATATGAATTATGTAAATACAAAATAGTGAAAAAAGATCTGCACTAGAAAATCCTTTTCTGCCTGGTCCTGTTACTCACTGGACAGGTAACCTCAGGGAACTCACCTACCACTAATATTCCTCTTATTTGTCATTGTAAATTATTCATAGTAAGACATGCCTTTTTATATTTATACATGTGCTTTTTCAAAGACTAAAGGAAATAATGTACTTTGATTAGTAAAAGAAAACATAGTTATTATTACTATTCACAATAGTTTATTTAATTTGTAATTAATATAATTCTATAACTATACTTAATATAACATATTACTTAAATTGGGAAGTTTAGATATACTTTGAATTAAGATTATAATCTTAGTCAGCTCCACTTAAAGTGAATTATTTGAACTCCCTGGAACTTGTATTTTATTCACATATTGAAAACAATTGAATTCATTAACTTATCAAATATTTTGTGATCTTTAGATAACACTGAATATGAAAACAAATTAATATAATAGTTTCCATTTTATCAAAACATATACATGTATTAACTTCTTGGCATTTATGCAATAGCTTTTCTTCATAACCCTAAGGTTTTCACAAATTTCAGTTTAATTTCTATGATGTTAATTTTCACAACTGAAGATTTACAGACATACTTTCTAGGCATTTTTGGTATAATTTTACGATCATATAGGTATCAAATAATCAGCAAATTCATGAAGATCACTTCAAAGTAAACTGGAAATCGCTGCACAAATGTTACACATGGACAACTTGCAGAAATTGGAAGACAATGCAGACATTGGAAGACAATCGTCATGTACTTTCTAAATCTTCCTGATTTCATGCAAAGTGGTTCAATGACCTTCCATCATAGTGCTTAATGTGTGCTAGATTTCACACTTTTCCCCTTCTGGCTACTTTCCTAAAGACATGCTCTGACATCTACAATTTCTACTTTTTTTTTTTTTTCCTTTTTTATTGAGACAGAGCCTTGCTCTGTCACCAGGCTGGAGTGCAGTGGTATGATCTCAGCTCACTGCAACCTCCACTTCCCGGGTTCAAGTGATTCTCCTGCCTCAGCCTCCTGAGGAGCTGGGACTAAAGGTGCCCACCACCACGCCAGGCTAATTTTTTATATTTTAGTGGATACAGAGTTTCACCATGTTGGCCAGGATGTTCTCGATCTCCTGACCTTGTGATCTTCCCACCTTGGCCTCCCAAATTGTGTGAGTCAAAATGCTTAGCCTTCTTTTCTTTTAATATATGCTATAATATCAAACTATCTGTATTTTTCCTTTAACATCACACTTTTCACCCCTTTATGCTATATTAGTACACAAGTTTGCATCGTATAGTTTAACAGTTACCATGGACAAGAAGTCATTGATTTCATAGACAAGCTGAGGAGACTGAATTTCACTTGCCAGAGAAAATGATGGGCACCTACACCAAAGCAAAGAAATTAAGCCACAATACGCATTTCATATTTTTCTCTACCCACAATGTACATAAATGATACAATTGTAATTAATGAGGGACTTGGCCAGAGATTTTCACTGGTGGTTCATGGAAAAATAACTATATCAAGTCTTGGATTTAGCCATTTGTATAGGAACCTGCAGAAGCTGAGAATATTCACTTCAGCCCAAAGCCAGAATTCCTTGTTCGATCCCAAATGTCAACTAGATTTCAGATCTGGAACTCATTGATTAAAGAAGTGGCTGTGTCATGATGAGGAAAGACCCTTCAATGCCATGGGAAGTATATATTGTGATGATTCTTCTAGTCTTAGGGAAAAAAAAGAATATCCAGTTATTTCAAGAACTATTACACTCAAGACTCAAGGAATAAATTTACTTTCATACTAAGAGACCAACAATAATAGCTCCCTTGTTATAAGTGGAAACTTACAAGGAAAAAGTCATAAATAAAGTACCGGCTGAAGTCCTACTATATATAACATATATATAGGGTATATATAGCAATTAAAATATGCCCCCCCTTGCCATTGAGATCTTAGATTGTTAGGTAAGACCTATTACAATGATAAAAGGCAAAAGAAAACCTCTGACCCTTTCCCAACACCTCAGGAAAGATAATATATAAAAATAATATTTCATCCTTAGGAAGATGGTATAGATTAGTGCCATCAATAAAGATCTAAAAGATGCATGGCTGCTTGTCTGCATCATATCTGTACTTAATTTTCCAATCTGGCCACCGCAGAAAACAAATGAATTCTGGAAATGACTATAAACTGCCACAGTCAAAACCAAATTGTAGACACAATCACAGCTGCGATCTCATGTACATGTAATGTGATCATTGAGTTGGTGAATATGTATTTTCCATTCCAATTAGATAAGGAGATGAGAAACATTTTACATGTACTTGAGCTGGACATTATTCATTTACAGTTTTGTTTCAGATTTATATCATCACAATATAGGCAAAGAAATCTATACCATTAGAAGCTGTGTTATGTTGGAACTACTAAATGTAAGAATTCAGATGAATCTGGCAGCAGACAATTTTAACAAAAATATTTTATACTGCTTTCAGCCTAAGCAGAGTAAAAATATATAGGTAAGCTGCCTGACCAGGTACCCACACTGTGCTTGTGGTCATATTATGGGGAAAGATCCTTATGACCAGTCGAAGGAGGGGAAAACACAATCTGAGTATGGCTTACAGATAGATTGTCTCAGAGCATGTGTGGAAACCAAAAATGGATAGCAGCTGCACTGTGGCCACATTAGAAGTAGCCCTGAAAGATAGTGGAGATCAGAAACTTCCCCAATGGACAGACCTACAGCACTACACCTAGTCATCCATACTGGGTGAAGAAAAGGTGGCCCAAGATGAGAATACATATAGATTTCTAGACAGTGACCAACGGTCTGTTTATGTGCTTGTGGGCCTAAACGGAAAATAACTAGAAAACCCATGTGGTAGAGGGAACAATGTCCCCATCCCCCCAAAATGTCCACATCCTAATTCTTGGAACCTGAGGATATATTATCTTACATGGTAAAATGGACTTTGTAGACATAAGTAAAATTAAAGGTCTTGATATGGTGAGATTTTCCTGTATGATTAGGGGATTCCTGTCTAATAATATGAATTATTAACACTGGGAAACCTCTCCTGGCTGTATGGGGAGGGAATTGTGACTACAAAAGCTTAATAAGAAAGATGCAGAGGGTCATGAGTCAAGAAATGTGGGTGGCCTCTAGAAGCTGAAAAAGATAAAGAAATAGACATTCCCTTAGAGAGGAATGTAGCTCCACTAATATTTTGATTTTAGCCCAGTGAAACCAGTGTTTGACATCTAATCTACAGAACTGTAACAGAATAAACTTTTGTTTATGTATACCACTGAGTTTGCAGCAATCTATTACAGCAAGACTAGAAAATTAATGGAATCGAAAAAAGGAGGTCTGTGGTACAAGCACATGGATAGATACATGAGAGTGGGAGAATAACAGGAAGGTTTTGAGGACACATGGTAAAGCCTGCTAGACAGCATCCACAACAATGAGGAACTAAACAACCCAGACCAAATGACTTGACCAGTTAGTTTGTCAAACTCCTTCATGGACTGTTCCAGAACTCACCCTGTAGGCACGAAGGGAATAATGAAGGTAACGGAGACAGGCTATCTAGAAACCCAACAATATGGATTCTTTCTAGTAATTGGTCTATCTGAATGTCCAAATGTCCAGAAAAAGGCCAACACTGAAACTGCATTATGTCAATATTCCTTAAGGAGTTGATTTTCTATGGCAACTTGAGTACATTGAGCTCAGTTCAGTTTGAACTCAGCTGTCTGTCTTCTCAAGAAGCTATAACTTTTTCTGAGTATGAATTTGCCTTCCTTGCCTGCAGAGTCCACTGTAAAGAAACTTACAAAATACCTGTTCTACAAGCATGGAATCTGACACAGCATAGCATGTGACCAGGGGACTCATATCACATTGAAAAATTATGTCCCATACTGCACCATCTGAAAATAAGATCCCCATAAATTTCTGGAAAAGCCTTTTAAATGGCAGCTGAATTATTATCTCATAAGCCAGTGTAAAATAATGGGATGCCATCCTTCAGGACAAAGTACATGTATTAAATGCAAGAAATCTATATGGTGTTGTGTACCCCAAAGGAAGAATACATAGGTCCCAGGACAAACATGAAGGAGTGGAGTAGTATGGATTCGTTACTAATATATATAAAAACATAACTGGAGGGAATTTGTGCTTCTTCTCTCTAAATTTATGTACTCGTCATGATTGGAGTTCTTAGCTCATAAGTGGAGCATTTTTTTTTTTATTATGCTTTAAGAACTAGGGTACATGTGCACAATGTGCAGGTTTGTTACATACGTATACTTGTGCCATGTTGGTGTGCTGCACCCATCAACTCATCAGCACCCATTAACTCGTCATTTACATCAGGTATAACTCACAATGCCATCCCTCCCCCATCCCCCCTTCCCATAATAGGCCCTTATGTGTTATGTTCCCCTTCCTGAGTCCAAGTGATCTCATTGTTCAATTCCCAACTACGAGTGAGAACATGTGGTGTTTGGTTTTCTGTTCTTGCGATAGTTTGCTGAGAATGATGGTTTCCAGCTGCATCGATGTCCCTACAAAGGACATGAACTCACCCTTTCTTATGACTGCATAGTATTCCATGGTGTATATGTGCCACAGTTTATTAATCCAGTCTGTCATTGATGGACATTTGGGTTGATTTCAAGTCTTTGCTATTGTGAATAGTGCCACAACGAACATACGTGTGCATGTGTCTTTATGGCAGCATGATTTATAATCCTTTGGGTATATACCCAGTAATGGGATGGCTGGGT
>NW_012099010.1:63557-68576 GCF_000951045.1 Mandrillus leucophaeus
GACAATGGGGTTTTCTAAATATACAATCATGTCATCTGCAAACAGGGACAATTTGACTTCTTCTTTTCCTAAGTGAATACGCTTTATTTCTTTCTCTTGCCTGATTGCCCTAGCCAGAACTTCCAACACTATGTTGAATAGGAGTTGTGAGAGAGGGCATCCTTGTCTTGTATGAGTTTTCCAGGGGAATGCTTCCAGTTTTTGCCCATTCAGTATGATATTGGCTGTGGGTTTGTCATAAATCGCTCTTATGATTTTGAGATATGTTCCATCAATAGCGAATTTATTGCGAGTTTTTAGCATGAAGGGCTGTTGAATTTTGTCAAGGGCCTTTTCTGCATCTATTGAGATAATCATGTGTTTTTTGTCTTCAGTTCTGTTTATATACTGGATAATGTTTATTGATTTGCGTATATTGAACCAGCCTTGCATCCCAGTGATGAAGTCCACTTGATCATGGTGGATAAGCTTTTTGATGTGCTGCTGGATTTGGTTTGCCAGTATTTTATTGAGGATTTTTGCATCAATGTTCATCAGGGATATTCATCTAAAATTCTCTTTTTTTTTGTTGTGTCTCTGCCAGGCTTTGATATCAGGATGATGTTGGCCTCATAAAATGAGTTATGGAGGATTCCCTCTTTTTCCATTAATTGGAATAGTTTCCGAAGGAGTAGTACCAGCTCCTCCTTGTACCTCTGGTAGAATTCAGCTGTGAATCCACCTGGTACTGGACTTTTTTTGGTTGGTAGGCTATTAATTATTGCCTCAATTTCAGAGCCTGCTATTGGTCTATTCAGGGATTCAACTTCTTCCTGGTTTAGTCTTGGAAGAGTGTAAGTGTCCAGGAAATTATCCATTTATTCTACATTTACTAGTTTATCTGCATAGAGGTGTTTACAGTATTCTCTTATGGTAGTTTGTATTTATGTGGGGTCGGTGGTGATATCCCCTTTATCTTTTTTTTATTGTGTCTATTTGATTCTTCTCTCCTTTCTTCTTTATTAGTCTTGCTAGTGGTCTATCAATTGTGTTGATCTTTTCAAAAAGCCAGTTCCAGGATTCATTGATTTTTTGGAGGGTTTTTTGTGTCTCTATCTGCTTCAGTTCTGCTCTGATCTTAGTTATTTCTTGCCTTCTGCTAGTTTTTGAATGTGTTTGCTCTTGCTTCTCTAGTTCTTTTAATTGTGATGTTAGAGTGTCAATTGTAGATCTTTCCAGCTTTCACTTGTGGGCATTTAGTGCTATAAATTTTCCTCTACATACTGCTTTAAATGTGTCCCAGAGATTCTGGTGTGTTGTATCTTTGTTCTCATTGGTTTCAAAGAACATCTTTATTTCTGTCTTCATTTCGTTCTGTACCCAGTAGTCATTCAAGAGCAGGTTGTTCAGTTTCCATGTAGTAGAGCAGTTTTGATTGAGTTTCTTAGTCCTGAGTTCTAGTTTGGTTTCACTGTGGTCTGAGAGACAGTTTGTTATAATTTGTGTTCTTGTGCATTTGCTGAGGAGTGCTTTACTTCCAATTATGTGGTCAGTTTTGGAATAAGTGCAATGCGGTGCTAAGAAGAATGTATATTCTCTTGATTTGGGGTGGAGAGTTCTGTAGATGTCTATTAGGTCCACTTGGTGCAGAGTTAAGTTTAATTACTAGATGTCCTTGTTAACTTTCTGTCTCGTTGATCTGTCTAATGTTGACCGTGGGGTGTTGAAGTCTCCCATTATTTTTGTATGGGAATCTAAGACTCTTTGTAAGTCTCTAAGGACTTGCTTTATGAATCTGGGTGCTCCTGTATTGGGTGCATATATATTTAGGATAGTTAGATCTTCCTGTTGAATTGATCCCTTTACCATTATTTAATGACCTTCTTTGTGTCTTTTGATCTTTGATGGTTTCAAGTCTGTTTTATCAGAGACTAGGATTGCAACCCCTGCTTTTTTTTTGTTCTTCATTTGCTTGGTAGATCTTCCTCCATCCCTTTATTTTGAACCTATGTGTTTCCCTGCATGTGAGATGGGTCTCCTGAATACAGCAAACTGATAGGTCCTGACTCTTTATCCAGTTTGCCAGTCTGTGTCTTTTAATTGGAACATTTAGTCCATTTACATTTAAGGTTAATATTGTCATGTGTGAAATTGATCCTATCATTGTGATATTAGCTGGCTATTTTGCTCGTTAGTTGATGCAGTTTCTTCCTAACATCGATAGTCTTTACATTTTGGCATGTTTTTGCATTGGCTGGTACTGGTTGTTGCTTTCCATGTTTAGTGCTTCCTTCAGGGTCTCCTGTAGGGCAGGCCTGGTGGTGACAAAATCTCTAAGCATTTGCATGTCTGTAAAGGATTTAATTTTCCTTCACTTATGAAACTTAGTTTGGCTGGGTATGAAATGCTGGATTGATAATTCTTTTCTTTAAGAATGTTGAATATTGGCCCCCACTCTCTTCTGGCTTGTAGACTTTCTGCCGAGAGATCTGCTGTTAGTCTGATGGGCTTCCCTTTGTGGGTAACCCGACCTTTCTCTCTGACTGCCCTTAAGATTTTTTCCTTCATTTCAACTTTGGTGAATCTGACAATTATCTGTCTTGGAGTTCCTCTTCCTGAGGAGTATCTTTGTGGCATTCTCTGTATTTTCTGAATTTGAATGTTGGCCTGCCTTACTAGGTTGAGAAAGTTCTCCTGGATGATATCCTGCAGAGTGTTTTCCAACTTGGTTCCATTTTCCCCCTCACTTTCAGGCACCCCAATCAGACGTAGATTTGGTCTTTTCACATAATCCCATACTTCTTGAAGGCTTTGTTCATTTCTTTTTCTTCTTTTTTCTTTAGATTTCTCTTCTCACTTCATTTCATTCATTTGATCCTCAATCGCTGATACTCTTTCTTCCAGTTGATCGAGTTGGTTACTGAAGCTTGTGCATTTGTCACGTATTTCTCGTGTCATGGTTTTTATCTCTGTCAGTTCGTTTATGGCCTTCTCTGCATTTATTATTCTAGTTATCCATTCTTCCATTCCTTTCTCAAGATTTTTAGTTTCTTTGTGCTGGGTACGTAATTCCTCCTTTAGCTCTGAGAAGTTTGATAGACTGAAGCCTTCTTCTCTCAACTCGTCAAAGTCATTCTCCATCCAGCTTTGATCCGTTGCTAGCAATAAGCTGCGTTCCTTTGGAGGGGGAGATGCACTCTTATTTTTTGAATTTCCAGCTTTTCTGCCCATTTTTACCCCATCTTTGTGGTTTTATCTATTTTTGGTCTTTGATGATGGTGACGTACTGATAGGGTTTTGGTGGTGTGTCCTTTCTGTTTGTTAGTTTTCCTTCTAACAGTCAGGACCCTCAGCTGTAGGTCTGTTGGAGATTGCTTGAGGTCTACTCCAGACCCTGTTTGCCTGGGTATCAGCAGCAGAGGCTGCAGAAGATAGAATATTGCTGAACAGCGAGTGATCCTGTCTGATTCTTGCTCTGGAAGCTTCGTCTCAGGGGTGTACCCCATCGTGTGAGGTGTGGGGTGTCATTCTGCACCTAGTGGGGGATGTCTCCCAGTTAGGATACTCAGGGGTCAGGGACCCACTTGAGCAGGCAGTCTGTCCGTTCTCAGATGTCAACCTCCATTTTGGGAGATCCACTGCTCTGTTCAAAGCTGTCAGACAGGGTCATTTGCAACTGCAGAAGCTTCTGCTACTTTTTTGTTTAGCTGTGCCCTGTCCCCAGAGATGGAGTCAACAGAGACAGGCAGGCCTCCTAGAGCTGCTGTGGGCTCCACCCAGTTCCAGCTTCCTGGCAGCTTTGTTTACCTACTTAAGCCTCAGCAATGGTGGGCACCCCTCCCCCACCCTCACTGCTGTCTTGCAGTTAGATCGCAGTATGCTGTGCTAGCAATGAGGGAAGCTCCGTCACCGTGGGACCTTCCAGGCCAGGAGTGGGATATAATCTCCTGGTGTGGTGTTTGCTAAGACCCTTGGTAAAGCACAGTATTAGGGTGGGAGTTACCTGATTTTCCAGGTGTTGTTTGTCTCAGTTCCCCTGGCTAGGAAAAGGGATTCCCTTCCCCCTTGCGCTTCCTAGCTGAGGTGATGCCTCACCCTGCTTCAGCTCTCGCTGGTCGGGCTGCAGCAGCTGACCAGCACCGATTGTCCAGCACTCCCCAGTGAGATGAACCTGGTACCTCAGTTCAAACTGCAGAAATCACCTGTCTTCTGTGTTGCTCGCGCTGGGAGCTGGAGACTGGAGCTGTTCCTATTCGGCCATCTTGCTCCGAAATCCAAATGGAGCATATTTTTTAAGGAGACACAGCATGGATGCCCTTGGACTAAAAACTGCAAGCTACACCAGGGTTCTTTGGACTCTTTGTGTGCAGCATCGAACTGATAAGGGGAATCAGCATACAGGCCAGAATAATTGACTCTGATCAACAGAAAAAATTAGGGCTGCTTTTACCCTATGAGGGAGGAGCATTGGGAAGCTGAAATGATAAATTTGGGTGACTCCTGATATTCTCTTTCCTTACTAAAACTGTGAATGGATAAATGCAGCAACCCTGAAAGTCAAATGACCCCTTGGAAGTGAAGGTTTGGGTCACATGACTAGGTTGGCCACCAAGACATGCTGATGCAATGGTTAACAATAACCAAAAATTAGAATCGATGAGGTAGGAGAGAGCGGATACGTGCAATTGCAACTTGAAAACCAATTGCAGTGACCAGGGCTATAAATTGTCCTGTTAGTCTCTTTTTTTATGTTTTCTTTCAGGAGGAGAAATCCTGTGGTCTGTGAAGGATCTATTCCCAAATTTTCATTTAAAAGTAAATATTTTACATAAGAAGGATTAATTGGAGTAACTCTGAAAATGTGGCTTTCTGGGCCTCTGCTTCAGGGAGTATAATTGTCTGATAGCCCCCTCTGCTGTTCTCTGAATCCACGCTGATGCCACACCTCCTATGTTTTTCATGGCTTGATAGCTTATTTATTTTATTTTAATTTAATTTAATTTAATTTAATTTAATTTAATTTAATTTTATTTTATTTTG
>NW_012099010.1:69036-79494 GCF_000951045.1 Mandrillus leucophaeus
AACAAACTGTCTTTCAAGGTGACTGGAACATTTTGTGTTCCCTCCAGCAATCAATGTGAGTTCCTAGTGCTCGACATCCTTGCCAGCATTTGGTGGTGTCACTGTTCTGATTTTTGGCTGTTTTAATGGTGTGTAGAGACATCTCGCTGTTGTTTTATTTCGTGTTTTCCTGATGACATATGATGTGGAGCATCTTTTCCTATGTTTAGTTGTCATCTGTATATCTTCCTTGCTGAGTTGTCTATTAAGGATTTTGTCCAACATTTTAATTAGGTTGTTTGTTTTTTTATTGTTGAGTTTGAATACTTCTTTGCATATATTAGATAACAGCCATTTATCAGCTACGTCTTTTGCAAATATTTTCTCCCGGTCTGTGGCTTCTTTTTTAATTCTCTTGACAATATATTTCCCAGAGAAAAAATGATAAACTTTTAATGAAGGCCAGCTTATCAATTCTTTCTTTCATGGATTGTGCCATTGGTGTCATATCTAAACTGTTATTATCAAAGCCTAGGTCATCTATTTTTTTTCTTTGTTGTCTTCTACTATTTTTGTAGTTTTGATTTTTACATTTCAGCCTGTGATGTCTTTTAATATTTGTGACACCAAAGTTTTTTTTTTTTCCATTGTTCTATATCTCACTTTCAGAAACACTAACTATGCATACGTAGGCATACTATATTTATTTTATATATTATGTATCTATCTTAATTATTGCCTGTTTAATTCCATAGGAATATATCCCTTTGAAGACCAGAATCATATGATGTGTTTTTGTTGTTGTTGTTGTTTTGCCAATCTACTATTAGTAGCTGCTATGATTTAAATGTTTGCTCCTGCTACAATTCATGCTGGAATTTAATTTCTATTTAACAATATTCAAAGGTGAAAACTTAAAGAGGTGATTAGGCCATGAGGGCTACACTTTCCTGGGTAGTGTTTTTACCCTTACAAAAGGATGAATTTGAATACCTCTTGTTCTCTCTTTTGCCCTTCTGCCTTCAGCCATCACCATTTTCATTTCCTTGATTATACTTTTTAGCTGAATTTACTTACTTATTTTAAAAAAGTGTGTTAAATCTATGACCTACCAGCATTAGTTGTAAAGAGGAATGGTTTTGATTTTTTTGATGATCGATGTGTGTGTGTGCATGTGTGTGTATGTGTGTGTATGTGTGTGTAAGTGTATGTACATTTCTATGTGTGAATGTGTATGTATATGAATGTGACTGGGATTTTTCCCCCTTTCTTTTATTTCTTATTTTATAAAATGTACTACTAATTTTCCTTGTGAAAGAAAAAATATATATTGATGTCATATCAGTTAAGGGTCTCCAGAAAAAAGAGTCAATGAGACGTGGCTCATCCGAAATACATAAATACATCCAAACATCCAAAAATACACAAAATTAAGCCAAGGTGATGCATAAAGACGGACACAAATAGACAAAAGGAGACAAAAAGGATACGGTAGGATTAATGGATACTTGGGAAACTGACAGAATGCCAACTGAAGGCATTGTTGTTGGATATCCAGGACCAAACTGAACAGATCTACTTCAAACAATGTGCTGTGGGAGTTGAGGGAGTTCTGAGTGAGGTTTTTGAGGGAATGCACTGGGAGATACAGTGCATGTGACCTGAATTTTGACAGAGGAATCCTTATCCATCAGCCGTTTAAGAACCTCCATCAATGCACTGTGTGTGTTCCCTTGAATATCTACTCTACTCTATTCTACTCTACAGAAAATTGGTAGAGACCTTTCCTTTCTGCTATGGCAACTGAGTGATATTTGGACATGCACAGGATTTCAATTTGTCCCAGATGGAACCACTGGGTAGTTTGCAGGGTGGTGAAAAAGACATTTGCAATCTGTTTTTTGTTTTTTTGTTGTTTTTTTTTTGTTTGTTTGTTTGTTTGTTTTTTTCACAGAGGTTGCAGAAATGAGCAAATTCAATCCCTTGTAACTGGAAAAAAAAAAAAAAAGGTCTTACAGAAGAGATTCTGGAATTTGTGAAGAGAAGGATAATGGGGTAAGCATATATTGTTTGAACCCCACCCAAGTTCGTCATGCCCCGCTACCAACAATAAAATATATTACCCTTTGAAAACCACTTATATAGTGCATTAAACCATATAATCCTCCAACTCCTAATCACCATGTTAGTTACTGTAAGATTTGGTCTTTATCTATAGGATGAACATAGTACTTTTCATAGGTAGTTTCAGAATGTAATTTTAAACATTTGATTAGACAACACAACATAACGTATGTTTAAGATTTCTGCAGACTATAAAAATACATATTTAGAACATGTGTTGGTATGTGGAGGAGTATGTCTGGATTATTTACCAATGGGAATTTTAATTTGCAGATTTCCTGGGGGTAGATTAAACCTTTTAAACATTAAATATTTTAGATATTAAACATTCTTCTAAAATTTAAACATTAAAAAGAGGGTGAAGATGCCGGGTATGGTGGCTCACACCTGTAATCCCAGAACTTTGGGGGGCTGAGGGGGGAGGATCACCTGAGGTCAGGGGTTCGAGATCAGCCTGGCCAACATGGTGAAACCCCATCTGTATTAGAAATACCAAAAATTAACCAGGCGTAGTGGTGGGCCTCTGTAATTCTAGTTACTCAGGAGGCTGAGACAGGAGAATCGCTTCAACCCAGGAGGTGGAGGTTGCAGTGAGATGAGACTGCGCTGTTGTACTCTAGTCTGGGCAACAAGAGTGAAACTCCATCTCAAAAAAAAAAAAAAAAAAGATGGTGATAAAACTTAGTATGCTTGGAGAATCCTAGTTTGCTCCTGCTGTTGTAGAGATGTTATTAGAATCATCCTCTTTTCACCATCAAAATAATTTTATTTGGATGATATGTAATATTACTAGTATTTATTAGCTTCTAAAATTATATGATATCTATCCTACTCTACTGCCTGCATCCATTCACTTGTTAGCTTTATCTTTTCTTCTGTGCTCCCAAGAGGTCACAAGAGTTTTACTAATTTCATTCTACCCACTTTAAAAGGGACTGACCACATATTGGCCTTGGCTGATAATTTAGAGATGGCCTCTTAATTTCATTCCTCTGCAATTTGCTGTCCTACATGGTAATTTGGAGTTCCAGTGTTCAGGAAACAAGAGATGATAACAAATGATGTGTTAAAAAGTGTGTCTGTTCTATGCATTTGAGCTAAATTTTACAACATTCCAGGGAATTAACATGCAAAACTTCAGGGATAAAGAAGTCCACATTTGTATAGTGCTTTCCGGTTTAGAACATGCTTTCATAAAAATCATGTCACTGTGCTTCTTTATATTTAAAAAAAAAAAAAAACACTCACTTCTTACAATGTCTTTATCAAGATGACCAAATATGTGTGAGCTCATTCGTTAATGCTGAGGATATGTTATTGAGAAATGAAATCCACCCAAAAGCAGCACTTCAAGCTTTCCCTTAGGAACCTGGCCTTAACTGCCAATGTTTAAAACTTATTTCAAGTTCTCCTTAGCTTGAGAACACTTCAATAATTCATCATTGTTTTGACTGGCCACTGCCCTTTCTTTATTTGACCATACATAAAAACCTATACCCTCTCTCTGCTGAAAAAGCAACTCTAAAGACAAAAATCAAAGTCTTAACAAAGGGCTTTTTATTCGTGCTGTTGTTTGAGACAATATCACATCTTCTCCCATCACCCCAAGGAAGTATGTTCAGGTCCATTCAAACAGCAACCTAGTTCAATTATGCTTCAAAATCTTAGTCAATACCAGTTAAAACAAAGATGATCCAGGTTCTCCAGATAGTACCTAATATATTTTATGATAACCTATTATTTAATAGATAAAAATGTGAAATAATACATTTTCTAAATTGGTATTCCAAAACTTAAAGCAGAATCATCAAGTTAAAAGCTGGACACTGGTATTAAGCAATGTCATGCTAAGTAAGTTCAATTTATTCATCTTAACTTTTGCCCCAAATCAGTTTTCTTCATATCATATTGGGTCTTTTGATCTTAACATCCAACTTCATCGTGATAGTTATTAGAGCTATTCACCAACATTTCTGATTCTTTTCTTTGTAGGCACACAACAGGATCTCTTGTAGTTAGGGGTGGCTAATGAAATGTCAGCTTCCAGGTGGAGATTTCAAAAAAAATGGTGGTGCACAATGACACAGTTTGTGAGTGTGTGTGTGTTTACCAGCCCATGTCCTTAAGGTTAAAGGCTCAATCTCTGGGGGAGGATAGTATGGCTGGATGTGGGCATGGGGGAAAAATAAGCCCTTTTTATTTTCAGCCACCAATATTTTGTGACTTTTTTTTACAGTACCATAATATAATTTGTCTTTACCAATACATTCATAAAAATGAAAATTAGTCATGTATTGCAAGGTGGCTATATCAGGCTGACTAATATCTTCCTCCCCACAAAGAGAGATATCAAGTCCTATTCTCTGGAACCTGAAAATGTTACTTTATAAGAGAAAAGCATCTTTGCAGATGTGACTAAATTAAGGATGTTGAAACACAGTGATTCTCCTGGATTATCCAGGAGAGGATATCTAACTGCAATCTCAAGTAGTTTTATAAGAGAAAGGTAGAAGGTGATTTCACACAGCCACACACAGAGAAGAAGTCAATATGAAAAGGGAGCAGAGAAAGATTTGAAGATATGAGTCTTGATTGGAATAATGTAGCCACAATCCAAGGAATGCCAGCAGCCAACAGAAGCCAGAAGAGGTAAAGACTGTATTCTCCCCTAGAGCCTCTGAAAATAGTACAGCTCTGTCAACACCTTGATTTCAGCACAGTGCTACTGATTTAGGACTCCTGGCTTCTGGCAATGTGAAAGAATAATTTATGTTGCTTTAAGACACTAAGGTTGTGGTAATTTTTTAAAACAGCCTTAGGAAACTAATGTATTATAGCTGCTGTATATTTCAATAAACTAACACTTTTGAATAAAATATATTTATTTTTAAGTTTTCCCCATAAATATTGATTTCATATAAAATGTATTAATATTAAACAATGAGTAAGTCCTAAACCCCATAAAACAAACTGAACATACTAGTTTATAATAAGTACTTTGTTTTATATTTGAAGCAAATATATACAGCAAACATAATATTTACATATATATGTATATATATCCTCTCAAAACTGTTTTCAGTGCTGACAAATAATTAATATACTATAGGGAAGACTTCAAAGAAATGAAATAACCCTGTAATATCTTTTAATAAAAATGATCTCAATAAGAAAATATGGAAAGCTTTTGGAAACATTATCTTGTTTTCTCCCAGAGTAGATGTTCAGAGATCGGTGTTTCACTAACCATTTCTAAATGCTTTCATGTGCTGTAAGTTTTCAATAGGTTTATGTTACTAAGAACGCAAAAGTTTGAGTTTTGCCAGGAGAAAGAAAGTCTTATGTGTACGTTGCAGAAAGAGTCCTTTTGCTTTTAGCAATGTAAGTCATTTAAATGCCATTGCCCCAGAATTAAAGCATTAATGGTAATGACTATGTATAGAGCATAGCTCAGTCAGAGATTTGTCTGCCAGTTTTACCACTATATTCCAAAAGCCTGGAAAAGGGCATGACACTCAGTAGATCAATAAACATTAAGTTATATTTTAAAAATAAGTTGAAATTCAAATTTTTATTGAGAAGATACATTTTTGATGCTTAATTTTGTGTGTCAACTTGGAGGGTGTGTTTGAATCAGTTTACCGTTTCAATGATGAACTTGGAGTAAAGCAGATGGCTTTTCAGAGTGTTAGTTGTCCTCATCCAATCAGTTGAAGGCTTGAGTAGAACAAAATACCAGCCTCCTGCAGTAAAAGGAGTTGGTAAATAGAGTTTACAAATAAATATTTTATACCTTGCCTCACTAAACAAAATTGTGATGTAAAATTGAGCAGAAGCATCCAATACTTTTTTGTCTTGCTTTTTCATGTTTCAGAGAGCCATCTCATTATTTACATCATTTTTTTTTTCTAAACAATATGTAGGAGTATCCATTTAGTATTTCTGGGTAATCTACCCACGTTTTTACTTTTTTTATTTTAGTTTATTTTGCTTGCTTTCTTGCTGATTTATTCATTTATTATATTCCTCTACTCATCAAAATTTGTCTCTTCTGATGTAATTGGAGTTGTACTGTGAAAACTGTGAAAACTCTAGCTGGGAGGAAAACAGCAAATTTTTTATTGAATTTCTATTGTTGAGTAGTACTTTATCTTAGACCTCAATTTCCCCATCTATAATATATAACAGCAATGCTTGCCTTATTTAATTCCCAGAATTGACAGGATGATTAGATACAATCTTGTGTGGTAATACAATTTATAAATCAAGGAATTAATTTTATTACCTCAAAGCTCTGTGTTTTGCTGCACCATCAAAAATTGGTTCTAATATATTAACTAGTTAATAATTCTGCTAATTAAGATTATGCTTGAACAAATTAAAATCCATATATACTCAAATACATTTTTTTAAAATTATATAATAAGGGAAGTTGATTTTGTTAAGGTAGAACATTGAGGATCCTTGAAATTGCATGCTACATATTTCCTGGTTCATCTACTTGTGATTCACCACTGTTTTCTCTTCTCTCTTTATATATTTCTCTTGTTTTCTTCATCTTTGAGGTTTTTTGTGCTGCGTTCTTCTTTCAGTCCATTTAGCTTCTGTTAAATTTACATGTATATTTTTCTGATGTTATCTTGATACTGCCTTTTACTTTTCTCTATATATTTTAAAGCTATGATGGAAAGCACTTTAAAAGCAACTGCAATGTCTGTGAATTTATATCTTCTTCAGTCTTTAGTGGAGACTTCATTTAAAAACAAAAAAACAAAACAACAAAAATCAGTTTCGACTGACGTGTCTGGGATGCTTGTCTCTTTACTTCAAGTTTCATTGACATCTGGCAGATGAGAACACTGCAGTAATTTCACAGAAAGGCTGCCAAATATGACACCAGAAAAAGTACAAAGCATCTGCCCTTTCTTGCTTCAAAAAGCCTAAGGCCTAATGACATCCTTAAATGACTGGAAAAAGCAAATGATGACATGACTGCCAATAGTAGTGTTGTCAGGTGCTAGACAAAATGGACTGGAGATGTCAAGAGGAGAAACTGCCCTCTGGGCAGGAAACTATTCTGCTTATACACACATAACACATCAGATATTTTATATAACAGCTCCTACTGCAATACTTAGTGTGCGCAATTCTAATATTACAAGGATATCAAGGGACTACCTTTTTCCCACTGACTGGCTGAAAATAATAGAAGAGAATGAGAAACGCAAGACTTGTAATTTAATTTATTTTATAAAAGTAAAATACTATTTTGTTATAAGTAAAATATATTTTGTCCTTTCTCCTGTATCCTGGTTTCCATTCTTTTTTGTTTCTTGATGGTTCCTGTCTCCACTTTATCTCTCCATCATTACTAATATATGTATTATAATAGTATTGGATCTATCTCTTCTCCGTTCAATTACGGACTAATTTCCATAACTGAAAACACATCTTTCTCCTCTGAACATTGCTGATATTCTTCCTTGCTTTGACATTTTCTCTTCAGAGTGAGGAGCTTCTGGTGAAATCTTTTTTTAACTATGGATTTAGTATCTGGATATTACTGCTGAATATTTGAAACCTTGTTGTTTTTCTAGTAATTCCTAATTGGATTGTTGGTGTAGGGAGTGATGTATTTAATGGAGAAGGGAATTTACTATTTAGTGAAGTCTCACATGAGACTGGTTCAGCATATTTGTGTGCCGGAGTTGATTCACATTATATATCATTTTCCCTCCAGGCATTATTTTCCCTTTTCCGAGGGTCTGCGGATTGCTGCCCTTAATTGATGAGCCCAAAGTGTTCTCTTTCCTGTAAGAGTCTATCGTTGTATGATCTTCTTACTTCATCAACTATCTTCTAGTTTTGCTGCTCTAAGTTTTAGCCTAAACTGCTTTTCTTATCCACTAAGTAGTCAGTACGCCATGTCTAATTTCCATTAATGTCTCTACATGCTTGCTTTACTGTAAAATAAAATGTCTTGTATTTCAAATACTTCTAGTTTATTTTGGAGAATAAAACTTTTTTGGCTGGGCGCAGTGGCTCACACCTGTAATCCCAGCACTTCGGGAGGTCGACGGGGGTGGATTGCCTGAGCTCAGAAGTTCAAGACCAGCCTGGGCACATGGTGAAACCCTATCGCTACTAAAAAATACAGAAAATTAGCTGGGCATAATGGCACCTGCCTGTAAACCCAGATACTCGGGAGGCTGAGGCATGAGAATTGCTTGAATCGGGAAGTGGAAGTTGCAGTGAGCTGAGATCATGCTACTGCACTCCAGCCTGGGAGATAGAGACAGAGCAAGATTCTGTGTTCAAAAAAAGAAACAAACAAAAAACAAAATAAAACAAACAAACAAGCAAAAAACCTTTGTTGTTTTAATAGCTTATTATTTTGAAACAGAACATGTATGTATATACTTTTCAACCACTGATGAAAATATACCTAGAAGGATGAGATAGCCACTTGAAAAGACTTTTACATTATAATAAGTGTTTTCAGGGCTTTATCTTAAGGGAATAGAAAGTTATTCAGTGATATTACCTGTGGGATTTCACAATCAAATGTAGACTTTGCTAAAATACATTTTGTTTTGGTGAAATATAATAGGATATGTTAAGAAGGTAGACAGAAGAGGTTCACCATGGGGAATGTTGTTAAGAAATCATGTAAGAGTACTAAAATTCAGAGTGCAGTGTGGATCAGTAATTTAAAAAAGACTAGTGGAGGTAGATGACAATTTGGAGTCGTATGAGAAGAAATGAGACGTTGGGAAAAATGTGATCAAAAGTCTACCTTGAATAATAAAAACAGAGCATCACAAACCCTCAATCAATTCCCAATTCCAGCCAGTTCACTGACCCAGAACCTCTTGAATAAAGAGAAAGCCAGGTAGCTTTGAGAAAGGACTACACTATACTGTCAAACCATGTACTGTTTATCCTTCTTCCGGCTTTCCCCAAAGGGACCTACGGCCTTTTACCAGGATGACTGTGCATTGGGAGAAAGGAAGTAATCAGACCTTTTGGGAATTAAGGGACTCTAGTTCTAAACTGAAACTAATTCCGGGAGACTCAATATGCCGCCATGGTGCACCAGTAAGAGTGGGGACTTACGGAAGTCAGGTGACCAGTGGAATTTTATCTCAAATCCATCTCATTCTGGGCCTAGTGGGTCCCTGAACCCATCCTGTGCTTATTTCTGCAGTTCCAGGATATATAATTGGCATAGATACAGTCAGCAACCGACAGAATTCTCACACTGGGGATTCTTCTCTTCACCATTTAGACTTCGAATGAAATTTCAGTTCCATAGAACACTATTTCTGACCCTTCTAAACAGATTAGATTAGGTATCCTTATTATATGACCCCATATCACCATGAATTTTACATTTGTGCAATTTTCTTTTTCATAACTTTTAAATTAATTATTGACTATTTGTTACATTTAAGCATGTCTTGTCTGCTGTATTGCAAACTCCAAGAGGGTAGGGACTGTCTGCTTGTTCATGGCTACACTTTAAGTATCTATCTAGTGCCATGGGTAAGATATTAGTCTTTGTCAATTGGGTGTCAGCATATACTATTTCATTAAATCTGCATCCATATCTGTCTCACACACACATTCACACTCACACTCACACATACAAAGACAGCTTTCTAATTTATTCCAAGCTTCCTGTTTACATCCTGCTCTTTATTTTATTGTCTAGTCAAGTCTTCCACTATCTCCTTGATTTGCCCTTTAGGATGACCATTTACTGATTTTGCTTCCATCTTATTTTTAAGTTTCTGCTTTAGTTGGGAGTTGTATTCTTCTCTACAAGTCAGTCTTGAACTTCTCTTTTTTCTCTTACATGTCTAATCACATTAAGCTTTAAGTACTTGCTTGACTACAGTTGAAGAATCTTGGTAAAGAGGAAACTACCTGGAGCAAAATAAACATTTTGTATAAATATTCTTTTACTTCCAAACAAGTAAAAGTGTCATCCCTCAGCACGAAGAGTCTTTTTAGAAAATGAATTTTAATACTTTGAACACATTTTTTTCCTCCCAGAGCAAGAATTTTTGTCCTTCACATCTTTTCAATTTATGTCCAAATCAATTTTTAATCCTAAGCTTTCTCCTATTTTTTGTACTCTCATCTTTTCCTAAAATAGTTTTTTATTAAGTGGGCTAAAGTATAACTCCCATTAAATCACTCCAGTGTTACCTTGCCATTGTCTTTTCCTCTTAATATACTGTATAATGAATCCAGTGAAAATTTTAACACAAAAGAACATTAAACCATGCTTCTATTAGGAAATAGTTCCTTTTGCTCTGTTTTTCAATGAAGAAACAAACTGGAATTTTA
>NW_012099010.1:86094-87585 GCF_000951045.1 Mandrillus leucophaeus
GCAGTATTGGGGTGGGAGTTACCCGATTTTCCAGGTGTTGTGTGTCTCAGTTCCCCTGGCTAGGAAAAGGAATTCCCTTCCCCCTTGTGCTTCCCAGGTGAGGAGATGCCTCGCTGGTCAGGCTGCAGCAGCTGACCAGCACCAATTGTCCGGCACTCCCTAGTGAGATGAACCCAGTACCTCACTTGAAAATGCAGAAATCACCGGTCTTCTGTGTCACTCGCACTGCGAGTTGGAGACTGGAGCTGTTCCTATTCGGCCATCTTGCTCCCCCCCCCCCGCCAATAGCACACATTCTAATTCAATAGCAAGTAATTGAATATATTAACAATATAAATTTCAACTAACTTAAATAATTCTTCTCACTATTATATATAATATACAAACTGAGCTTCTGAAAAATGTTACTATAGGTAATTTGTATGCATTATCTATATTTCTATGCACAGATTATATTATTATGTAAAGAGCTTCAGATTTAGTTACATAAACCAGACTGAACTATCAGCACACTTAGCAAAATTTATTTGCTCATATTCTCACTGCAGTCAAAGGATGCTGGTTAATTGCTAAAGTATTTTCATTGTCTAAAATAAATCTCTGAATGTGACTGATACTGAGCTTCAGAAAGAGCAGTAACAAACACATGGATCAAGCCTCCACACAAGCTATTATGTAAGTCCTATGGCAATTTCTCAAAAGATTTTGATGAATTGGTCGGCTTGCTCTATAGCCATGAATTTCCTCTTTCTTATACTCTAATTTAAATATGATGGCAGAAATGTAATTATCCTTAAAGGTTAGCATTTTCAATTATAATATTTGTATATAAAGTACATAATCTTTGTTATGGAAAGTTCATCTTTTGGTATTCACACAATATAAGTGAAAGGTGTACAAAGTAATTTGTGAATGACAAAATTTTACCTGGAACTTATCTGCAAGAGGTATTTTTTTCTTGATGGCTGAGTGCTGTTTGTCTATTATAAATGACATTTGTAACTTTAACTTAAAGAACAAAATCTGCTTTGCAGGTAAACCACAATATGGAATTTTCACGGAGGTTTTGTATTTCTTAGATGTCAGTTGGATGTATTGAATAGTTGATTTGTTGATCTGATGCTTCTTTATTATATGTTGCAGAAGTGTCATTTAAACATTGTATCATTCTTCTTACAGAAGTAATATTATTTACTTTAGGAAAAAAAGTGAAAATTTGAGATAAACAAAAACAACAAAAATTACCTGTAAGTCTATAACAGAGAAAACCAATTAAATTTGGCATGTAATGTTTTTATTTTTAAAGTTTTGTCTAATTCTAGCAGTAACTTTTAATGTAATATTGGCTTTTCATTTAAAAATAATCCTTTTATTTAATATGTCCTCATTGTGAATCAAAGTAAAAAATGTGATGTATCTGATGTAATTATGTAAGAAAATAGCAAGCAACTACGTCTCTACATGCACGAAGTCTGGTGCCAGGATATATAA
>NW_012099010.1:88570-99770 GCF_000951045.1 Mandrillus leucophaeus
CCAGTAGCTGGGACTACAGACACCAACCACCACGCCCTGCTAATTTTTTGTATTTTTAGAAGAGACGGAGTTTCACCGTGTTAGCCAGGATAGTCTGGATCTCCTGGGTTTGTGATCTGCCCGCCGAAAGTAAACTAATTTTGTGTAGGCCTAATGAAAATATGAAAAAACAAACTTACATTTCCGACCTTTAGAACTTCTACAACATCGAATAGATATACTGAAAAAGCAACACTGTCACATTTCAATATGATCAGGGAGATACTCAATGATGATCTTTCAGAAACATTGGAAAATGAAGACAGAGATTAGCAATGTTCTCAGCATCACATCTGTATATATTTTTTTTTCAAAGAAAATATTTGATATTAGTGTCTGGCAGGTCAGTAATAAATAGATTTCCACATTTGTCCTCCCACTCTATCATTTCTGATTAGCGTAATAGAAATTATAGAAGAAAAAATCCAAGCAAGAGTAAGTGGAAGAAAATATAACCATTTCTGTTTTATTGTATAATGATATAATCTGAATTAGTTCTGGTGCTTTTCTAGTGGAAGCGTATATGTTTTTATACCTGAAGTCAGGTAAGTTGGCAATTGAATAACATTTCTAAGATGTGGTTTTGTGTTATTTTGAGTTTTTCTTTCAGTGTCTTTTAAAAGGATGGGATACTTCTGAGGGTAAATTAAACAATTGCATGCGCATTGTTTGGTGCTAGATCCAGAATATGATAGGCAGTCAATGAGTAGCTTATTAATAATATACAGTCTTAATCAGTGGCTTCCCAACTACTATATACAAAATACATCAGTATGACAGGAACTCTTTTTTTAAATTGCAGATTACCTACTTCTCCTTCAGAGATTCTGATTCTGTAATTTAAAAATTCCTCAGGATTTCATTGGAAAGTATCTTAAGGATTCATTTTTTGTTTGCTTTTTTGGTTCATTTATAATGTCCTTGCATATATTATCTCATATTTAACTTTTTCTGGGGGATATTGACTATTAAACATCAATTATAAGTCCCCCTCATATCATACATTTAATTTCTAATATCTTTTTACATTTTACCTTTTGTAAAATGTATGAAAGAAAATAATTCCATATTTCTGTATATACTCTTGTTACAAACTGAAAAAAATTAAGTTGTATTATGAAATTCAGAAGCACAGTTAGGCATAATTAAAAGCAGTACTGCGCATATTCCCCCAAAATTAAAAATAAATTTCAATTTTAGTCTTTTCTTATCCCTTGTGGATAATGATGCCAAAGATCATGACAAATTATCATCATTCCAGAGAAAGGTGCAATGGATAAGAACATGACCCACATGACAAGAGGGCAAGGGTCCGAAATACAGGCTCTGTCACTTAACAATTGGTGTGTCTGTGGACAATTAACCCCCTTTCCCCCTCAACTATGCATCAGCAGGCAGGAGGAGACATCCAATTTCTTTAGTGGGGTGTCAGAAGTATTAAATATGTTTGTGAATGGAAATCTCGTTGCGACGCACCTGGCATAATGTAAACAGAACGTATGTTTCGTATTTTAGTTTATGTAGTATTTGTTAGTGTGGTAGGCCTGGCAAAAGGCTTCTAATAATTTCCTGTTTGTATATATTAAAGGGATTTTACATCAAAGGAGAAATTTTGAAACTCTGATTACTTCATATTCTCTGCAGCATATTGACCCTCTTTTCCCATTTTTAAGAGTTTTTACCCCATAAAATCAAAAAAACATGCAGAATCATTTACTTTAGCCTCATCTGGAGGGTCTGCATTCTTCCACACACATTTGTCTCTTCTGATTTTCACTCATAAAAATTTTGTGTGGTTAAATACCACAGGAAATAAACATTAAGTAAATAAATGTTCCACATGCTTTTTCTCCCTATCATATGTTTTAAATATGTCATCCCTAAAATGTGAGAATGCATATTGTTATATAAGTGGATATAAAATGATCTCAAAGAAACACTTTGATGACAACTGTCTGCACATGTCATAAAACACAAGACACTAGGCTTAGAGGCCTGAGATTGTCATTTAAAGATTCCTTCCTGATTGAAGCCTTGGCTCCTTTCAGTTTCCCCTTCACTATTTCTTGTTAATATAGACAACAACAGATTCCCTGTTAAGAAAATTCAGACTTACTACAATTTTATCAACCCTTTTCCATTACATATGATTGCTACACAGCTCTACTTCAGGTAAGTGAATCATTTTCTCTGATTTAAACCTTCCTGCTGAGGTGTATGAGAATAAAACGTGTTTTGTAAGAAGACTGTCAACAGAGTACTTTGTCATCTATTTAGCTTAAGTATATCAATGAGAACTTAAAAGCACATTTCATCACATGCATAAGGTACAGCAGAGATGATCCTCTTGTAGATTTTTTCATTTTTTAAAAATATGTTTTTATGTCTAAAATGTGTTGTTTTTAATAGGCAGCTTAGTCCTATATTTTCAATTTTTAGCATCATCAGTGACTAGGAAAATGTCTTTCTGATATTATGATAGATTCTTCCCAAATTTAATACTCTTTAATACTTGGGTTATGTCCATCTAACATATGTTTTAACATTTTTAACTTTGGCATTTTTTGCTTTGATATAAAATTTGATTTTAAATTCAGTTATGATTTTAACATTTCTATTTCATTTTTCCATCTAATTATGACTTTTTTGACAATTTTAGGTTTTATTTTTAATTTTTTTTTATTTCCACGGGTTTTCTTGAGTCTCATGAGGTTCAGAACACACTACCCAAAATGTGGTGCTGTGGCATATTGAATAGTTTAGGTTGAAATAACTTAAAGAACAGGTGTGAGGACTCTCTGACTTCCTCTTTTATTCCTGAAGCAGGTCATAGAAAGAGCACGTGCTAGAAAGACGCTTTGATCTTTACCTTCTTTGAAAGTAGATCATAAGACCCTTATGTGAGAGCTATCCTCCCTACACAGAGAAAAAGAACAGCTTTGTCTCCAAAGATGGAAGGATGTAAAGAGGAATCTGAACAAACAGGCCTTGCTAAGTTTCCTCCAGTTTACTACCTTTAGCTCATATCTTTTGTCCTATCACATTTTTCCGTGACTTTCCACTCGTCATTAAAACCAGTATAAACGTGTTTCGTTTAACCACCTCTTCATGTGTCTTCATTTCCTTAGGAAAGCTCCAGTGTCATGTAAAACATATTACACAAATGTATATGTTTTTATATTGTTGATCCATCTTTTGTAAATCTAATTTACAGCTGGAGAATATACGAGGGTAGAGGGAAAATAGATTTTTTTTTTCTTATCAACTATCTATTTTTCTTTTATCTAACAGGATTTAAATATACCCTGAATGCCTTGAAAAGGGAAGCCAGACATGAAGACTACTTCTAACTGATGTATACTTGTTTGGATCCAACTCGTTTTATGGTATGCATGATATACAGTGATTACATCAGAAAGACTTATAGTCATGAATGGGAGCTATGTTATATTCCTACATATTTGTAACATATGAAGGTAAAATATTTTCAAAAGGGAAATTGTAGCAAACAGATCAAACTATTTTTGAAGGAGGAGATTTTTATTTTGAATACACATAAGAATAAGAAGAGTAATAATATTTCTTTCTTTTAAAGATTAATAACCCTCACATTATTTTAATAAATGCTCCAGTCAATCAGAGACTTAAGTGATTGTAGTAGATATGGTAAATAGCTTGTTCAATGTTTGTTTAAACTTTTAGTGTACCTTACTGGGTTTCACTCACAGCAGAGCAAAAAATTGCATTGACTAGGGTTGTATTCAGCTAAGTTTCTGTAATTCACATAGAATCTATTTACCAGGGACTTGAATTCAGACCAGAGTTAGGTGGAGACTGTAACAGCAAAGGCTAGTCAGATGTAGCAACAGAAGTGCTTACCTACTTTACTTTGGTAAGAAATTAGTCACACAGTATTAATTTGTTAAGTTAAAAAATCAGAAAAAAAAATAAATTCAGTAAATATAAAGTTTGAAAATTATATTAAGTGACAAATTTCTGCAATAATTCTCTTCACCCACATCTGCCTACTTCCTCTGCCTTCCTACTTTTTTATGTTGTTCAATTGATTAGATTGATTTTTAAATTCATTTTCTAAGGAAAGAAACATTGCTTAGATTAGAGCTTCATGGCTTTTTCAAAAGGATCAGCATGCATGAAAATACTTAACAAATCTATCAGAATTATCTGCTTTAAGTAACACAGTAGGTTGTCTCTATGCAATGGTTTTATTGCCTTTTCAAGAAGCTCAGAATATAAATGAGAGACATATATAGTGCAAACTACATTATAATGTGAAATCATTTTTAACATCATAATATTGAATTCTAAAACAATTATAGGAGACTGCCATTAATCAGTTACTGAGAAAATAATGTATACAGAAGGAAGCCCATGAACATTTGTATTTAGACAAATATTCACTCACTATATTTTCTTGCCCAACACCTACATCACCCCTCACGTTTTATAGAGAGAAAGAGTAGTACATGAAATTCAGAAACTATAAATTTTTAAACTTATGAATGTCAGCTAATGTATTCCTCAAAATGTCTGTACTCTTAAAAAAAAAAAAAACTTTAATTTTAAAAGTTTTTTTTTTTTTATTTCTTTTAACCACATTATAACACAGACTTCCTAGCCTATGCTATTATCTGTTGTATTATTTAACTTGGCTACTATGACATAAACGAAGTGACTTTTAAGCAAAGAGTTATTTCTCACTCTTCTGGAGACTGGAAGTCTGAGATCAGGGGACCAGCATAGTCAGGCTCTCGTGAGAGCCTCTCCTGGATTTCAGAACACTTCCTCACTGTATCCTCACATGGCAGAAAGCAAAGTAGAGGAAGCAAGCTCCCTTGTGACTTCTATAAGGACACTAATCCCACTCACAACGACTCCTCCCTATGACCTCATCTAATTATAATTATTCACGAAATCTCTACCTCCTAATACTATCACATTGAACAGTAGGATTTAAACACACAGATTTTGGGGCTAATGGGGAAAAAGTGGTTCAGTCTATAACACTTGTATTTAAATGTAAATTTGTTTTTCTCATTTTTGAGTTACTTTCAGATATCCATCAATATCCATGCTGACTTCTCCCCCTCATATCACCTCTTACGATATTGCATAGTAAATTCCCTTTAACTTTTAGAATTTAAAATATTAGTTATACATTTAATACTTTCTACATAGTTAATACAATAAGATTATAAGATTTTATGATTCTATGTGACTTTTGAATATAATTATCTTCTGTTTCACTGCATAGCTATGCTTAAAAGCCTTCAGATGTTATAATCTTTTTCTTTAAACATAACTCAAAATGCCTGGAAATCAAATTTAGCTTTAAAAACATTATAATATGGATAAATTAGACATTTAACGAGTTTCAGATATTTACATATAAGTAATCTATTTTTTAATTTAGCAATAATTTTACCAAAGAAAAAATATAAGAGAATAAACCCTCATTAAACAGTTACACACAATGCATACACATAAATACATCACTAAAAGCAAACAAAAGGATACTGAGCAGACAATATACTAAAGAAAATGATGGCAACAAATCTCATAGCAAATAGAATGTTACTTTTACTGTTCAGGAATAATGAGAAATTAAGTTTGAACTAGTTAATTTAAAATGCCAATGAATATCTTATTTATGTTTACTTTAAAAATTTTTATTTTAATATACAGATTGTATTAGTTCCTTCTAATGCAGCTAATAAAGACATACCCAAGACTGGGTAATTTATAAAGAAAAAGAGGTTTAACGGAATCACAGTTCCACATGACTAGGGATGCCTCACAATCATGGCGGAAGGCAATGGAGGAGCAAAGGCCCATCTTACATGGTGACAGGCAAGAGAGAAGTGCCGGGGAACTGCCCTTTATGAAACTATCAGATCTCGTGAGATTTATTCACTATGACAAGAACAACACGGGAAAAACACGCCCCCATGATTCAATTACCTTCCACTGAATCCCTTTCATGATGTGGGGATTATGGGAACTATAATTTAAGATGAGATTTGGGTGGAGACACAGCAAAACCATATCACAGGTAATTTCAATATGCCATCCTTCAGGAAAGGAGACAAGAAATACAGCTGTACTCTGTAGTGCACTAGGGGCTTAAACAAGAATACCCATATTTGCTAAAGGAAAGAAATAGCTATTTATATATATGAAAATCTGCCCTGTGTGGGCAAACTCTTTATTGTCGACTTTAGAACACAGTGATTAATCTGATGCCAACACTGGTGAAATCTTTTCACAACCTCTATCAGTCACTGACGTGTCATTTGTGAAATGATGGAATCAATTCAGTTCATATCCTGCTAAAGTTAATCTGGCAGGGTAAGGAGGCAGGTGGACAACAGCTTTCTTAGAAAACAACATCAATAATTCTTATTTAGAGGAGAGAGTTATATATATTTAGTAAGTCTCTCCTCAGTTTTGACGCAATACATATTGCTAGGAAGAGATTAAACCATTTTCAAATCAGGAAGTGAAAAATAAATTCTATCTTTTGTAGGATGATTTCAAATTTTAAAAATTCCAGTTATCTTTTAGAAATAGTTCCAATTCTCTTAGTGTTAGTCAATCATTTATCACCACAAAGCACCACCTGAGTCTAAAATATTGACAAAATTCATGTATTTTATGAGCAATGCAAATACTTACTGGAAGAAATCAAACCACAAATGACTAAAGGCCTATAATACACTGAGATTATGTACAGAGTGCGAAAATTGTGATTGAAAAGCAATTTTGGAATCAGCATTTTCTGGTATGGTAATATATCTCTTTTTATCAATTTCAACCATATATATCATCTCTACCATCAAAAACAAACACCTCTGAGGCATGACAGCACCTAATACAATCAGGAAATTTGTGCTGGAGTAACAAAATTGCATTGATAAATAAGCTTTTCATTTTAGTGACTTCCAATTTTTAGAGTTATTTTTTATATCTGCTTCTGACAGTAAACTTAGTGTTGCATAATTAAAAAGATTAAAGTGCATTGGCTGATATGACTTTGAAAGACATTCAGTTAGGACTTTATAGTGTTCCTAAGCAGGGGAAAAATAAATGTGGAACTGTGACATATTTTCAATGTGTATAGTTCCCAACCATTTGAAGAAAAATGGTCTGAATAACCAAGACTAATAGGCTAGAACCATGTTAACACTGACAAATTATTATTTTATTAATATATTAATGTATATGTTATTTTAACTTTCATTGAATTTAACATCGAGGTTTTTTTTTCTGCCTTTGTTTCTTATTTTCTTTCTCTCTTTTTGTTTTTCTCCTATTTTCTTTTGACATTAACAAAAGGGTTTGGACATTTGACTTAAACGGGTATTCAGTAATGACTTCTTTTTATTCTCTTTTATTTTATCAAAGCAATAAAAATTATGCTAGACAGAACAAGAAAGTATCATGTCATATTAGACATGGATAATTATTTAGAAAGTTTTTGTTAAGCTCATTTTTATAAGACTGAGTAAAATTCCACTGCTGCTATGGTCATGTTGAAAGTTCTATTAGAAAATAGTGATCATGAAGATGATGGTGATGAGAATACTGATGATAAGATGAGACTGGCAGGAGGAGGAACACCTATCTAAAAATATACCAGGAGTCATCTTAGCTATAGCTACATTTTTAGAAAAACTTAGTATTATAAAAAAAATCTATGAGGAAGTTAATTTCAGGATAACCTACATTTTATGGTCATTTTTAAGGCAAGTGTTTGAGGGAAAAATAATAAAAAGCATTTTAAAATTTTGATTATGAGAAGTAAGCATAGAGAAACTTAGTTTTCTTTTTGTTCATTCACCTGTTTACATTATTACTGAATGCTAACTATGCGACAGGCATTGTGTTGACCACTGTGGGTGCAGCAGGTAATCAAACAAATAGAAATTTTACTTACATTAAATTTACATTTCAGTGTGAAGAAATAGAAAATAAACAAGTAAAACAGAAAGCTGTGTAAAGAAACAGACTCCTTGGATAAATGGCTGAATCTAGAACTGGGACAGGGAAAATCCAAGATGAGCTTGTAATGGCATGAACTGCCAGAATGTAAGGGAGTGCTAACTAAACCAGCAAGCAAAACCAAAACAAAACCCATAGATGGATGGCAGCATGTCAAAGTGGCCAGCTTGTAAGAACTCGAAAGAGAGAACAGTTTGACTAAAACAATAATAATTATAGTAGTGTACTATAACCCCAAATATATAATGCTCATGTCCCTACTGATATGAATAAATGTTTAAATAAATATATGCATGGAACATAAGAGATACTGTTTCTTTAGAGAAGAATGCTCAAATCTACATACAGATATCTGCATTTCATTATATGATTAATTTCTCTTTTTAGAACGTGGGCTGCATGGAGAAATTTGAATACAATGTGGAAAAGTAAACAGGGTCAATATTCAACAGTCTTAAAGAAAAGAATTTTCAACCCAGAATTCCATATCCAGCCAAACTAAGCTTCATAAGTGAAGGAGAAATAAAATCCTTTACAGACAAGCAAATGATGAGAGATTTTGTTACCACCAGGCCTGCCTTACAAGAGCTCCTGAAGGAAACACTAAACATGGAAAAGAACAACTGGTACGAGCCACTGCAAAATCATGCCATATTGTAAAGACAATCAATGCTATGAAGTATTAATTAATGGGCAAAATAACCAGCTAGCATCATAATGACAGGATCAAGTTCACACATAACAATATTAACCATAAATGTAAATGGGCTAAATGTCCCAATTAAAAGACACAGACTGGCAAATTGGTTCAAGTCAAGATCCATTAGTGTACTGTATTCAGGAGACTCATCTCACATGCAGAGACACACATAGGCTCAAAATAAAGGGATGGGGGAAGATCTACCAAGCAAATGGAAAAAAAATAAAAAACAAAAAACAAAACAAAACAAAACAAAACAAAAACTGGGGTTGCAATCCTAGTCTCTGACAAAACAGACTTTAAACCAACAAAGATCAAAAGAGACAAAGAAGGCCATTTCATAATGGTAAAGAGATCAATTCAACAAGAAGAGCTAACTATCCTAAATATATATGCACCCAATACAGGAGCACATAGATTCATAAAGCAAGTCCTTAGAGACCTACGAAGAGACTTAGACTCCCATACAATAATAATGGGAGAATTCAACACCCCACTGTCAACATTAGACAGAACAATGAGACAGAAAGTTAACAAGAATATCCAGGAATTGAACTCAACTCTGCACCAAGCAGACCTAATAGACATCTACAGAACTCTCCACCCAAAATGAACAAAACATACATTCGTCTCAGCACCACATCGCATTTAGTCTAAAATTGACCATATAATTGTAAGTAAACCCCTCCTCAGCAAATGTAAAATAACAGAAATCACAACAAACTGTCTCTCAACCACAGTGCAATCAAATTAGAACTCAAGATTAAGAAATACACTCAAGGGGGGCGCCCAAGATGGCAGAATAGGAACAGCTCCAGCCTCCAGGTCCCAGTGTGAGCAACACAGAAGACAGGTGATTTCTGCAATTTGAACTGAGGCACCAGGTTCATCTCACTGGGGCGTATCGGACAGTCGATGCTGTTCCGCACATGCAGCCTGACCCGTGAGAGCTGAAGCAGGGCAAGGCATCGCCTCACCTGGGAAGCACAAAGGGGAAGGGAATTCTTTTTCCTAGCCAAGAGAAATTGAGACACACAACCCCTGGAAAATCAGGTAACTTCCATCCTAATACATTCTTCTCAGCATCACATCACACTTATTCCAAAATTGACCACATAGTTGGAAGTAAACCACTTCTCAGCAAATGTAAAATAACAGAAATTATAACAAACTGTCTCTCAGACCACAGTGCAATAAACTAGAATTCAAGACTAAGAAACTCAATCAAAACTGCTCAAACACATGGAAATTGAACAACCTGCTCCTGAATGACTACTGGGTACATAACAAAATGAAGGCAGAAATAAAGATGTTCTTTGAAACCAATGAGAACAAAGATACAACATACAAGAATCTCTGGGACATGATTAAAGCAGTGTTTAGGGGGAAATTTATAGCATTAAATGCCCACAAGAGAAAGCAGGAAAGATCTACAATTGACACCCTAACATCACAATTAAAAGAACTAGAGAAGCAAGAGCAAACACATTCAAAAGCTAGCAGAAGACAAGAAATAACTAAGATTAGAACCCCTCCAAAATTCAATGAATCCAGGAACTGGTTTTTTGAAAAGATCAACAAAATTGATAGACAGCTAGCAAGACTAATAAAGAAGAAAAGAGAGAAGAATCAAACAGATGCAATAAAAAATGATAAAGGGGATATAACCAACAACCCCACAGAAATACAAACTACAATCAGAGAATACTATAAACACCTCTATGCAAATAAACTAGAAAACCTAGGAGAAATGGATAATTTCCTGGACATTCTCCCAAGACTAAATCAGGGAGAAGTTGAATTTCTGAATAGACCAATAGCAGACTCTGAAATTGAGGCAATAATTAGTAGCCTACAAACCAAAAAAAGTACAGGACCAGATGGATTCACAGCCAAATTCTACCAGAGGTACAAGGAGGAGCTGGTACAATTCCTTCTGAAACTATTGCAATCAACAGAAAAAGAGGGAATCCTCCATAACTCATTTTATGAGGCCAACATCATCCTGATACCAAAGCCTGGCAGAGACACCAGAAAAAAAGAGAATTTTAGACCAATATCCCTGATGAACATTGATGCAAAATTCCTCAATACAATACTAGCAAACTGAATCCAGCAGCACATCAAAAAGCTTATCCACCATAATCAAGTGGGCTTCATCCCTAGGATGCAAGGCTGGTTCAGCATACACAAATCAATGAACGTAATCCAGCATATAAACAGAACTAAGGACAAAAACCACATGATTATCTCAATAGATGCAGAAAAGGCCTTTGATAAAATTCAACAGCCCTTCATGCTAAAAACTCGCAATAAATTTGGTATTGATGGAACATATGTCAAAATAATAAGAGCTATTTATGACAAACCCACAGCCAATATCATACTGAATGGGCAAAAACTGGAAGCATTCCCCTTGAAAAGTGGCACAAGACAGGG